>NC_088241.1:3651815-3816815 GCF_036934945.1 Oncorhynchus masou masou | reverse complement strand
CGGACGTATTGCTAAACTCTGTCTGGGTTTGTTGATGTATGAGCTTGGAACAAAAGTAGACTAATCCATCCATTGGTAATCTAGATAACTCCTGTACATCGGTGAGAAAGTGGACATGTTGGAATGCGCGTGTGTGTGTATATCTTATTTGTTTGTTTTCAGTTTAATGCAACACTAATTTCTCAGAACAAGCTGTCATTAGAGTTTGCATGAAGCACTGGGCAGCAGGACAGATTATGACAGAGTGAGACAGAAGTAGGCAGAGGGAGGGGTGGGAGGAACAGACCTGCTTTAGGACCCAGAAGGATGGGGATGAACAGACCTGCTTTAGGACCCAGAAGGATGGGGATGAACAGACCTGCTTTAGGACTCAGAAGGATGGGGAGGAACAGACCTGCTTTAGGACCCAGAAGGATGGGGATGAACAGACCTGCTTTAGAACCCAGAAGGATGGGGAGGAACAGACCTGCTTTAGGACCCAGAAGGATGGGGATGAACAGACCTGCTTTAGGACTCAGAAGGATGGGGAGGAACAGACCTGCTTTAGGACCCAGAAGGATGGGGATGAACAGACCTGCTTTAGGACTCAGAAGGATGGGGATGAACAGACCTGCTTTAGGACCCAGAAGGATGGGGATGAACAGACCTGCTTTAGGACCCAGAAGGATGGGGAGGAACAGACCTGCTTTAGGACCCAGAAGGATGGGGATGAACAGACCTGTTTTAGATCCCAGAGGAATGGCTACTCTGCTCCGCTGTGTCTTCAAGTTTAACAAAAAAGGTCCTTTAAAGAGGAAAATGAAGTTGCCCATAGGCACTGATCTAAAGTCAGTTCTGAGTTTCCCCCCTAACACTTAGGCTACTTAGGTTAGCATTTGGTGAAGATACACTACAGGCCTGAACTGTTACCTTGGGAACGGTGACACACTCACACACACACACACACTCACACACGCTCGCACACTCGCACACACACACACACACACACACACACACACACACACACACACACACACACACACACACACACACTCACACACACACACACACTCACACACGCTCGCACGCATGCACACTCGCGCGCACACACACACACACACACACACACACACGCAGAGATTCATGCTATACACATCACAACTGCTGCCACCAGACTCTTATTTACTGTTACTAACACTGCACCATTTAAACACTTGGCCCCCAATCCCCCTTTCCCTGATGTGTAAATATTGTACTATCAATTGTGCCTTCCTGTATACTTGTGCTAAAAATGTATTATGTTCTACTGAGCCATTTCCTTTGTGTTCGTATTATTATGTTTTATTATTTATTTTTGGTGTTGGATTGTCGAGAAGTAAGCATTTCGATGGACGGTGTATATCGATGTATGTGTGCAGCAGCAACAGGACATTTGTACAATGTATGCAAATCCTTGTCGCATGAAAACAATTGTAGACGCCAGGGGGAGCCCTATTCACACAATATTGTGGATGGAGTTCTATCAACAATAGAAAGGTCACTTCGGGTCCTCTCTGTTTTGCCAGGAAATGTCCATATTTTAAAACATATCTGCTATTTGCATATTATATTTGGCGGGAGATATTATTTCCACAAAACCACTGAATATGGCTAGCATATTGCTATATATAATGCTGACCACAAGTCTGTTGTTGTGAGATATGCTCAATTGATTTGGGACTCATGTGAATGCCTGGACCACCAAAATATTTGGACTTTTTCTATTATGTCTATGTGTTGTCTTGGTAGGCGTAAATTCAACAACTAGGCCTAGAGCTAAAGCCTATAACTTTTCATCTCTCGTATCAACAGTATTTTTCTTTTTACAACGCTCATTAAAAATAACCTACATCCTTTCCTCTTCCAATTTGCGCACAGCACTGTGTAGTTGGCCGTTCAAACGTGCAACCATTGAAAAATGTTATGCAATTGCCATGACCTCTAACAGCTTTCTATTGGCTCGGCAACATCGTAGGGGGCGTGGCAAATAGCTTTCTCCCTATTCCATTGGTTACACATTTGTAAGGGGGCGTGGCCTATTAGCTTCATTCACAAATCTCCGCTTGAGCGCCTCTTGTTCATGAGCGCTAGGAACTTAAAGGACCCGGCACATCTTCAGAGCGACACGTTTCCCGATCAGCAGTGTGTGTTTGCCCTCCATTAGTTTATTCATGCCGTCATATCATCAGAACACAGAGATTAAATAGATAACATTCCTGTGTGTTCTCTTCTTGCCAAACTGTTGTTATGGAATGTTATGGAATGTTGTCTCCCACAGCCAAACAATGTGCAGGTGCCAGGTGCAGACCACGTGAGAACACAGCCTGGAGAGAGAGAAGGCTAGTTAGTGTCTGATGTCCCCCTCTAGTCCTCTGGCTTAGCTGTCTATTAGGAGCCCGATACAGCACTGTTAAACTGGGATAGAGAGGGAAGGGGAGGAGATGTGCAGTTTACATAATCCTTCTGTATAGTGTTCCTCCAGGAGGTATACTACAAAGCAAATCAACTTGTCTAAATATTCTGAAATAACTTTTGCATAAAAAAAAAAAAACTTGAAATGGGCATGGTCGAATTGACTTCACAACAAATAACACATATCTTAGTTTAGCTTTCTTAAAGAACCATAAAATTAACAGTGCTTTCTGGCTATTTATCAAAGTTAGCTGGCTAACTGCTTTGTAGTATCCTTCAGGTTTACTGGTGTCTGATCTGTCACTACCCTCACTGACCTGGCCTCTAGTCCTACCTACAGACACCCACCACACCTTTACCACACATATCCTTCAGGTTTATCAGTTTACTGGTGTCTGATCTGTCACTACCCTCACTGACCTGGCCTCTAGTCCTACCTACAGACACCCACCACACCTTTACCACACATATCCTTCAGGTTTATCAGTTTACTGGTGTCTGATCTGTCACTACCCTCACTGACCTGGCCTCTAGTCCTACCTACAGACACCCACCACACCTTTACCACACATATCCTTCAGGTTTATCAGTTTACTGGTGTCTGATCTGTCACTACCCTCACTGACCTGGCCCCTAGTCCTACCTACAGACACCCACCACACCTTTACCACACATATCCTTAAGACAGACCTTTTACAACAACAACGGACGTAAACTCATCACACCCAAAATGTGACACCTACGTGCATCAACGTTCTACAGTCATGGCGTCTCAGCCTTTTCTAACCAAGGAAGTTTTCTAGGTTCCAGTCTTTCTAGTTTACTTCTCAAGCTCTGACCCTCTGGCGTATGTTAGTTCCCATGAGTCACAGTCAGCTTGTATTCCACCCATACCTGTGCTCTTCTCCATTACTTACACCATTAATACACATTGTATAGGGCTACAGAATTTACACCAACTACAGCTTTACTACACCGGAACTCTCATGTCACAGGGAGTGCACCTGTCACTCAACCAGTTGTCCTGTCATCTTTCACCCTGGCTTTTCCCCTCCTGTCAGCCACCCACTCATCTCAAAATAGAAAAAGATTAGATTATATCAAAGATTTTCATATTGACTGATCTGATATCAATGCTCACTTTCTGGCATAGCACCCAGCTAAAGAACATTTATCCAAGAAACACTTCTGTAACTCGTCTCTCTACTATGTTATTGAACTTTAACACAATCAGTCATCAGCAGCTAGCGAGGCTCCGACTCAAGGTCTGTAGAGCCTATTGGAACTCACTGCCCCCGGTTGAGAATGCCTGAAAACACACAGACCATAGATATGGGGGAAGGGTGGAGAGAGGGGTGGGTAGAGAGGGGGATGGGTAGAGAGGGGTGTGGGTAGAGAGGGGGATGGGTAGAGAGGGGTATGGGTAGAGAGGGGGATGGGTATAGAGGGGTGTGGGTAGAGAGGGGTGTGGGTAGTGAGTGGGATGGGTAGAGAGGGGTATGGGTAGAGAGGGGGATGGGTATAGAGGGGTGTGGGTAGAGGTGTGTGGGTAGAGAGGGGGGTGGGTAGAGAGGGGGATGGGTAGAGAGGGGTGTGGGTAGAGAGGGGGAAGGGTAGAGAGGGGGTTGGGTAGAGGGGGTGGGTAGAGAGGGGGATGGGTAGAGAGGGGGAAGGGTAGAGAGGGGGAAGGGTAGAGAGGGGGAAGGGTAGAGAGGGGGAAGGGTAGAGAGGGGGATGGGTAGAGAGGGGGAAGGGTAGAGAGGGGGATAGGTAGAGAAGGGGATGGGTAGAGAGGGGGGTGGGTAGAGAGGAGGATGGGTAGAGAGGGGGCTGGGTAGAGAGGGGGAAGGGTAGAGAGGGGGATGGGTAGAGAGGGGGAAGGGTAGAGAGGGGGAAGGGTAGAGTGGGGGAAGGGTAGAGAGGGGGAAGGGTAGAGTGGGGGATGGGTAGAGAGGGGGATGGGTAGAGAGGGGGAAGGGTAGAGAGGGGGAAGGGTAGAGAGGAGGAAGGGTAGAGAGGGGTATGGGTAGAGAGGGGGAAGGGTAGAGAGGGGGAAGGGTAGAGAGGGGGAAGGGTAGAGAGGGGGATGGGTAGAGAGGGGGAAGGGTAGAGAGGGGGAAGGGTAGAGAGGGGGCATTGTTTGGAATGAGAGATATTTTCCTTTTAGTACTTTATTTGCACATTGTTACAACACTGTACATATATTTGAAATGTCTCTATTCCTTTTGAACTTTTGTCAGTGTAAAGTTTACTGTTAATTTTATATTGTTTATTTCACTTTTGTTTATTATCTATTTCACTTGCTTTGGCAATGTAAACATATGTTTCCTATGCCAATAAAGCCCTTTAATTTAATTAAGAGAGAGAGAGAGATCAGGAGAGGTAGTGGGTGGTCGTACTCGTCAGCACCAGTGAACCCTGTGAAGGGGAGGATCACTGAGTTCATTCTGCTTTGGAATGTATGGGGGAGGAAAGCCCTTGTATCGACTTAGGACCTCACATTAGCCTATATATGCACACCCAATAACCCACCATCATAAAGGACCTCACGTTAGCCTATATATACACACCCAATAACTCACCATCATAAATGCCAAGAGTGTGCAAAGCTGTCATCAAGGCAAAGGTTGGCTACTTTGAAGAATTTCAAATATAAAATATATTTAGATTTGTTTAACACTTTTTTGGTTACTACATGATTCCATATGTGTTATTTCATAGTTGTGATATCTTCACTATTATTCTACAATGTAGAACATAGTACAAATAAAGAAAAACCCTTGAATGAGTAGGTGTGTCTGAACCTTTGACTGGTACTGTAATGCCCAGAAAAACACCAGCAAATCTGAAAGTGATCCCTGTTTCACATCAAACCAATTCAGATATTATTAAATAAAAATTAGCTCATACATTGCTGTACTATTTAAATAGTTAATGTTAAAAACACATTTTTAGAGCGATATGATGACAGTGTAACGATGGCCAGGTTTTCGCCAACAGGGACAGCGAATGGTAAATGGCCAGGTTATGCATGTCACATGTTGAAGAGGAGTGTTGTTGAGTTCATAGTGAGCTGGATGTATGGGGAGAGGAAGTAACCTAACACTACATATACTGTATGCTATACACTGTATCCACACCCAGAAAACAGCAAATCTGAAATTAGTTCCTGTTTCACATCAAAGCAATTAACACCTTTATTAAATCAAGAGTATCCTATACATTATTGATGTGTGTGTGTGTGTGTGTGTGTGTGTGTGTGTGTGTGTGTGTGTGTGTGTGTGTGTGTGTGTGTGTGTGTGTGTGTGTGTGTGTGTGTGTGTGTGTGTGTGTGTGTGTGTGTGTGTGTGTGTGTGTGTGTGTGTGCTATTGTGTGGTCTCTTTGTGTGTTTGTCAAATCAATCAAATCCAAAACAAATTGCATTTTACACATGTTCCCGAATATGAGTGAAATGCTTACTACAAGTCTTTCCCAACATTGCAGAGTAAAAAAAAATCTCATAAAAAAATCAGGAGGAATAAAATACACAAATACACAAGTGTGTGTGTGTGTGTGTGTGTGTGTGTGTGTGTGCGTGTGTGTGTGTGTGCGAGCGTATGTGTGTTGCATGGTGAAGAGGAGGGTCATTGGGTTAATGTTTAGCTGTATGTATAAGGGGATGGAAAGCACCGTATGCTATATGCCTCTGTGACTGTATTGGCTTTCCATGCCTAGAAGACCATATCAAATCCTAAAGTGTTTACAATTTGACCATAAAACACACAGTGAGTGAGGAGAATATTTGCATTGTTGGGAAGTTTGTGTGACCTGTCCACACATCTCTGTATTGAAAACACATTTACACATTTCTGACTTATTGAAAACCATTATTGCCTAACATTGACATTATACAGTACAAAACAACACAAACAGCCACAAAAACATACTGGCATGGATTTTACAGGCTGCCACTGCGCATAATAACTATATCAATGTGATCTTCGTTCTCTGTTCATGAGGTAGCCTATTTCACACTTTGATAATGACTTGTGGTTTCTCTAGATCAGAACGATGAGAACAGAACTCTTGTTCCAGACCGGGTGTGAGGTGTGACCTTGAATGGTGCCGCGTAATCACGTGCGCACTTCTCATGTCCATGAGAGAACCCTTAGCCCACCAGAGTTATAGGTCTGTCTAAGATAGCATTTAGGACTAGACCATCAGGTACAAATTAGTCAGCATATTGGCCTACGCCTCTATCCTAAATATTTGATACAATATAACTCATTTTTATTCTAGGCATTCATTATAATAACTATACAAGGCCTAAAAAGACGTGCTTGTGTGCGTGTGTTTACACCGCTCAGCCGTAGTAGACTGAGGCACGAGTAGACTACCCACTCAGCCCTAACCACGAGCCCCACATGCATGGGCGGGGCTTTGAGTGCCCCGCTGACCCACCAATCAGCAGGCAGTAAATAATTCACTGGCTACATGGATCCACCAATGGAGTTTGTAACTTCGGACGAACAACCAATAGGGCACGAACAAATGTGGGCACGTGTATCCGTGCACATGTTGAAGATCGTAAACCGTGGAGATAGAAAGAACTAGCAAAGAGGCAAACCAATGAAGGTCCGGTGATCGCGAGAGGAAGGAGACTGCTGACCTGATGTTGCAACGAGTGTAAGACAAATATCGCCAAGTGGTTTACAGAGATAGACGTTATCAAGGCCGTTTCTGGCAACCGTGCCGGTTCTACTGCTGTTATTTTGTGCAATATTTCAGGTGAGAGTTCTCTTTACAATGTTACATTGCTACATTCCTGCGCGGTTTACGGAATTGACTGTGATAGACTATACCAGAGACATGATACAATGTTTCCTTAATTACGTTCGTTGTGCTTAGTGTAGGCTACTCCTGATTTGTTACATCGTTGATAGTTGATGTAATACAGTGTTATAGAGCTGTAGGCTAGCGTTCATTCTAAAAGCATGGAACAATTGCTAGACCTTTGTCAACGTCAGACTTTAACATAATATATTACATTTGTGAGTGTCCGTTATAAGTATAATTATTGTGCTGAGTGTCATTTGTGTCAGTTGTAATGTTTGTGTTTGACATGATCATGGGCCTCAAACACACAAACACACCACAGTCAAATTCCCCTGCAGCCTACATACCTAGACGGGGCCGGGCCAACACAAACACACACACACACACACACATACACATACACATACACCGAGAAAAAGAAAGCTGAGGAGTGTATGGGTTTTGGCTCATATGATGCAGTGGGTTGATCCATTGGTCCATGTTACGTCTTTGTATTACATAATATTGGCAGGCATCCAGACATTCATCTTTACATTCCCACAAAGTCTATCCAAACATAGGCGTAATTGGGAAAGCACAAGTCCCAGGAAAGAGCCACCATAGTTATAATCAATCTGTCATAATCGATTTTAGGATTGTTACAATTATGTTACCCAAGTGTACTGTGGTCCTTTTCTTGTAAAAATCCCAACTTCTGTGACAGACTATTAAACAGTGAAGTGTGTGTGTGTGTGTGTGGAATCAAAACAAATACAATTTGTAAACTGCCGAATATGATGTGTGTAGATTTTACCGTGAAATGCTTGCTTACTTGTCTTTCCCTACAATGCAGAGTTAAAAATATATAATTAAAAATCAAGAGGAATAAAATACACAATTACACAAGTGTGTATGTGTGTGTGTACTTATAAAACTCACAACTTCTGTGACAGACTATTAAACAGTGAAGTGAGTTAATAAGACTGTCTGTGTGTGTGTCTGTCTGTGTGTGTGTTTGTTTGTTTGTGTGTCTACATTGCAGACGGACTATTATCACAGAGGGTTTTCTCTCTAGCAGAATGTGTGTGGCGAGACTTTATCAGTGAGTGTGTGGGGTGTGTTAAACGGTATGTTGTGTGTGTGTACATTTGTGTGCGTGGAGGGTGTATATTCGAAAGTGTGTATTTTTGGGTGGTGGGCGTTAGACCCTGTGTGTGTGTGTGGAAATATTAGTGTGCTCTTGTTACCCCTCTTAATGTAGTCTGAGGTCACAAACCAACAGGGACTCCCAGATTAGAGAGGGGGAGAGGGGGGGGGTACTGTCTACAGAGGAGGGGGTTAGGGGGGGGGAAAGAGAGGTAGAGATGGGAGGCAGACACAAAAACAGAGGTGGGGGGTATAGTGAGTGAATCAGAGTGAGGGGGGATGGAGAGAAAAAGCGAGTCAGAGGAGAGGAGCGAGAGAGAGAGAGAACCCCGGAGGCCGAGGAGGAGAGAGAGAGAGACCCAGCCTGCCTTATTGGATTCTACTACTGCTTATTCTACTCACACCCTTCCCCCTCGCGTTTCACTCTCTCTTACCCCATCTCCTCTCCCCTCATTGGGAGCCAGACATTCACTGCCATTGTGTGCCTACTGCATACCCCCAGTCACGCTCCACATCATGTTTAACTAGGCCACTGGTAGACCCACCATTTTGAATTGCTGTTATTATTTTGAGGTTGTAGGATTTAAAACAATGTCTCCCCTATAGCAATTTCCACAGCAATATCGCTCCTCCTCTTTCATTCAATTTCAATTTAAGGGATTTATTGGCATGGGAAATATATATTTACATTGCCAAAACAAGTGAAATAGGTAATAAACAAAAGTGAAATGAACAATGAAAAAAATTAACAGTAAACATTAGTTTACATTCCACTCACAAAAGTTCCAAAATAATAAAGACATTTCAAATGTCATGTTATGTGCAAAGGGGAAAATAAATAAACATAAATATTGGTTGGATTTTTCTTTCTTTCCGTTGAATATACAATGTCATTTGGCTGTTGTCATAGAGGACACATTTTGTTACTTGGCAGTTATTCTAAATCTTTTCTCTGTTTACCCCACTTCCCCTTGCTCTCTCGCTTCTCCCCCTTCCCCCTCTCTCTCCAATCACACAGTGATGCAATCACAGGGCAGCACTTCCTCCCAGCCCTCTGTTGATTCGCTGAGCTCCAGTGACAGCTACCTGTTCAACCACTCTGAGCAGGCGGAGGATGACACTGACGTCTTCCTGTCTGAACGCTCCCCCGCCGTCATCCTCGGCACTGGGGGCATGGTCAGGGGCAATGGGAGTGCCGGGGCAGAGAGTCCCGAGTCCCAGTGGGCGTGTGACGGCTTCACTGACCGCGAGGAGGAGGAGTCACGTGGTTCAGAGGTCACTGGAGGTCACCCCAGGGTCACAGCTGAGAGACAGAGAACAAGCGAGACGAGAGAGAGAAGACAGAGGGAGACCTGCTCTTTGCCCAGAAGGTGAATGTCAGAGAGAGATGCAGGGATTGGGATGGAAGACAGGGATATATAACTCATCTTCCTACAGATGTTTGAGACTGAACCAACTTCAGAGACCACAGTACTGTACCCCATTAATAATCATCCCTCCTCTCTCTCTCTCTCTCTCTCCCAGTGTGCTGAGCTGCAGGGGTTTGTAAGGCCCCTACTGGAGCTGCTGAATGGACTGAAGGGGGGACGATTTGACCGTGGTAAGCACCATTCTCCTACACTGGTGTGTGATGCTGCAGCCGTATTGATCTAGTCTGTATGGATCTAGTCTGCAGCTACTGTGTCTGTAGTTTTCATCTGTAGGCGTATTGGTGTGTGTGTGTGTGTCTGTGTGTGGATGTGTGTGTGTTGACTGTAGCGTGTCAGTGTTACAGTGAATGCTGACTGGAGGATTGTGTATTTGATTGACAGGTCTGAGTAGTTTCCAGCAGAGTGCAGCCATGGACCGCATCCAGAGGATTGTAGGGGTCTTACGGAGACCCAGCATCGGGTAAGGCCACACACACACACCTGTTTATGTGCATACTGGACTCAACCCTGCACTACTCCGTGTCAGCATTCTGTCACAACAGCAGAAAGAGAGAGCTTTCATAATAAGTAGTCCAGTTTGGATGTTTAGAGACAGAAGTGGATTTAGTCTGGATCTGTGTTTAGTAGATGAGAACAGGAAAGTTAATGTCCATGCTATTCTTAGAAGGGTTGTTTTCTAAGCCTTATAATCCTCCTCTCTCTACCTCTTCATTCTCTCCTCCCTCTCTCTCTCCATTTTCTCCTCCCTCTCTCTCCATTTTCTCCTCCCTCCATCTCTCCATTTTCTCCTCCCTCTCTCTCCACCTCTGTAGGGAAAAGTACATGAACACTCTTCTCCAGGTGGAGACGATGCTGAAGATGTGGTTTCCACAGGTGTCCCCCTTTGCCCCACCTACTGCCCCTACCCTCTTCCCCCCTCACCTCTCCCCCCGGGACAGCCCCAGCAGCACCCCCCCACACAGGCACAGAGACCAGTCGCACATCCCTGTGAAGGTGAGAATACACAAACACTCATTGTGCAGACACAATAATATGTTGATAAGTTGAGGCTGACAACATTCTCTCTGTCTCCAGAAGCGCAGACTGAGTTGGTCAGACACAGACTCTGACACCCCTGCTCCTGTACTCTTTAAGAGGCTCAACGCCAGTGGAGGAGAGGAGAGGGGGAAGGAGGGGCGAGACGTCCCCTCTGCAACTTCAGGGGTACCCCAACACCCCCAGGACCCCACCAGCAACCAAGAGAATGAGAGAAAGGAAGATGAGGACAGCAAAGAGAGAGAGGGAGAGTCATCAAGCAACAAAGCAGGGCTCTGTTCTGAGCCCGGTCCCACCTCGGTCCTTGTAGTGCCCATCCTTTCTCCCTGGAAAGCAATGGAGGGGAAACAGCTGCTGCCTGTCATGCCACCTCCCACCACCAGGGGCGGTCCAGCCATGCAGGACAGCGTAATCTCTTCCACCACGCCCTTCAACAACCTCCAAAGCCAGCAGCAGCCAATCGGGTGCCAAAGCCAGCCTGTTGCCGGGAAGACTGGGAAAAAGACTGTAAAGACCTGTCAGGGGCGGGTCCAGGCTCATTCAATCACGGCAAAGCCTTTGAAAAGGGGGGAGTGTAAGAGCAGGGTTAACCCCGCCCCTTTATAGACCTGATGCACTGAGCACACTCCGCCCAGCAGGCTAGTGTGACTACGTCAACATGCTAAAGCTGCTGTGATAGGGAGAGTCAGGGATAGAAATGGGCTGCAGTGCAAACACTTTATGTTTAGCCCCTCAGCCCTCGCACTAGCCACTCTCCCTTGGGGGAATCCCCTTTGAAACCGGATGCAGTTTGATTGCCATCTTAAGTGGAGGTCCAATTCACTAACGTTGCCCCCTCGGCCCTCGATTTAGCTCGAGGGAGCGAGTGAAGAACTTTGATCACTTGCGGGGTTTATATGACCCACAATTCAATGCAAATTGTAGTCATGTATCATACTCCAGTGGCCGCGAATGTCACATTTACTCATCGCGGCTGCATTTTCGGCCTGTCAGACAAAATGATGATTCTAGCTTGCTATATATATATATCAATGACATTGATTTTAGCGTTGCCAAATTGGCTTCGTCTCGTAGTGAGGAGCCTATAAAACCTAGCTAGCTTCATAAACATATTTTGGGGAATTCTGAAATGTATTGCAATAAATGACCAAACTAAAAAACTAGCTAGCCAGCTATGGAGAACTTTAGCTAGCTACGTTAGCTTGCTAGATACATGAAAAGCTTTAAGTTGGTTGTTTTTAAGCACAACTTCAAGATTTCCACTAAGGATGTTGCCTCTGATCATCACACTCTAATTTGAATTTGGACTGCAGCCATGGTTTTAGGTGCTGATGAGTTTCCTTAATGATGGATCTTTTGCAACTACCTAAACGCAATTAGGACCATTAATGAAAGTGATATCTGAGAGACTACAGTTATTACTACATGAGGACAGAATGTGTCCTTGTGAATCATAATCACAGTTCCATAACAATCAGATTATTTGCACAAATAGTGGTTGTAGATTGGAAGGTTGGTAAGCACCTCTTAAAGCCCATCGCTTGTTTATAGAATATTGGATCTCTGATTGACCGAATGATATACTCTCTTACTCCACTTACGAAATGGTAAATGCCACTATGCAAACTTAATCGAAACGCTGTTGGCTTAGGAATATTTGGGATTCAGGTGGTTGGAGGCAAGGAGGTGAAAGGTGACGAGGAGAGGATGGTTAGAAGGACAGGTGGAATAAGATTTGGGGATTAAGGATAGTTATATTCCTGGAATGATATTCCTGGAATCTCCTCAGAGATGATGCTTCCAGTGAATAACAGCAGAGAGACAGTTCAATAGACCGAGGCATTACTGATAGAAGTGAGGAATAATCATTAGACTACTGAATGACCTCTAGAGCTGAATAACATCAGAGAGACAGTTCAATAGACCGAGGCATTACTGATAGAAGTGAGGAATAATCTTTAGACTACTGAATGACCTCTAGAGCTGAATAATATCAGAGAGACAGTTCAATAGACCGAGGCATTACTGATAGAAGTGAGGAATAATCATTAGACTACTGAATGACCTCTAGAGCTGAATAACAGCAGAGAGACAGTTCAATAGACCGAGGCATTACGGATAGAAGTGAGGAATAATCATTAGACTACTGAATGACCTCGAGAGCTGAATAACATCTAAGAGGACATGGCAGGGACCTCTACTGAAGTCTAAAGAGGTTTAGAATCTATTCAATGTCAATCCATCAACATGACACAATCTGTGAAGACGGATGCAAGGTGTTTTGGGTGAAGATCGATTATGACTGAAACGAATGAACCACAACTGGGTTTTATTCTGTGTGGAGAAATGTGAAGCGGGTTATCCGTTAAACAGTAAATCACATTTCAATGGCCTAGTCGGTAGGGGATAGAATACCAAACAGACCTTAGATCAGCTTCTAGGGACAACTTAATCCTTTAAATGGCTCAGTGGGAGACTCTACAGACCACCCTGAGAGAAGAGTCCACTCACAGACAGAGACAGACAGAAATCCTGTTTATTTATTCACATGTTGACTTGACAATGCTGCATTTATTTATTACCTTTATTTATTAATTGGCAGCTGTGTTTCTCGCTCTTTAAACTTACAATTGGTTGACCGATTGGTTGACTGATGCTCTTGGGAAAGTTGCTGTACAGCGGACAGCGGTTTGTTTGTGGTTTTTACTGTTATGATGGGACAAAAAATTTTTTGGGGGGGGGTGATTGGACTTTTGTGCCTTTACCAAATAGGATGTGTACAAAAAACAAAGCATTTTATTCTTTCAAAGCATTTTCTACTGCATTTTGATAGTTTGCTTGTCTTTCTTAATAGCACAGTGCACAATCAGTCGAATAACACAGTACACAACGCCTAATTCCTGCCTTCAATCTCTTATCTGGCTTCCAGGGGTCTGTTGGGCAAAACTAGCTACCAACAGATCCCACAACAGCAAGGCAACCTCTACTCCAACCTGTACAGTGGTCATGTGTACAACACAATAGTATTCTATACATATACATCGTAGTCTTCTATGAGCTAACGACAGTGGCTAATTTATTTCTGTTTTTAGATTGACAGTTGCCTCTTCTCCGGGGTGTATTTTATAGTTGATTATGTAGGTCTGACTGGAGGATATGATCAGCGCTTGCTATCTCCTGTGTGCTTCTTGGCGCTCGTTAAACTTGTAAAACGTGAGGATCAGAAGCTAAAAGGGAGACAGTATGAATATGTATTTTGCACCATCATCGTAAGCTGCTATACATAATAGGACTAAAACATGACTGAAATATTCCTCATAACAAATCATTAATACACATGTATTTACTATTGAAACATATACCATTCAGCAGACGCTTTTTATCCAAAGCGACTTACAGTCGTTCGTGCATACATTTTCACGTATGGGTGGTCAAGCACCATGCTCTACCAACTGAGCTCCAGAGGAAATACATGATACAGGGTTTACAAAGAGTTGACTTATACTTAATCAACTGTTTATATGCAGAGCTTCCAGTAAAGCAGTGCTAAAACAAGTTCATATGGTTGCATCCATACTCCCTATAGCTTTCTACAAGGAGAGCCACAACTGAACACACAATCACTGGTAGCCTCCATGTTACCTACATACTGTCTTTACTTGGGGCTGGGGGATGTTTTTATGCTTGAGGTATAAGTTGCTCTTAACCACAGGTCTATGATCAGATTTTTCCGACCCTCAATCCTAACTTTTACCATTAGGGGTTGAAAACACACCTGACCCCGGGCCTGTGGTTAAGGGCCACTTCTACCTACTTGTGTTTTTTATACAGCTGTTTTGTGACAGGGAAACTGATTGCACAGATTTTTGTGATCTCTTTTCCATGTATGTTTTCTACTGCAGAGACCACTGCTGATTGGTCAGAAATAATATGTCTTGTTTATTTCAACTGCCTTTTTATATCTTTGTAGATGCTGTACTCACCCCCTCTAATCCTCCCCCTCTCTATCCTCCGCCCTCCCTTCTGCTCCTCTCTATCCTCCACCCTCCCCCTCTCTATCCTCCTCCCTCACTCCTCCCCCTCTCTCTACTCCTCCCTCCCTCCAACCCTCTACTCCTCCCTCCCCTTTCCCCTTCTCTATCCTCCTCCCTCCCGCTCGCTCTACTCCTCCCTCCCTCCAACCCTCTACTCCTCCCTCCTCCTCTCTATCCTCCACCCTGCCTCCTCCCCCTCTCTCTACTCCCCCCCTCTCTCTACTCCTCCCTCCCTCCAACCCTCTACTCCTCTCTCCCTCCTCCTCTCTATCCTCTGCCCTCCCTCCTCCCCCTCTCTCTACTCCTCCCTCCCTCCAACCCTCTTCTCCTCTCTCCCTCCTCCTCTCTATCCTCCGCCCTCCCCCTCTCTCTACTCCTCCCTCCCTCCAACCCTCTATCCTCCGCCCTCCCCCTCTCTACTCCTCCCTCCCTCCAGCCCTCTACTCCTCCCTCCTCCTCTCTATCCTCCGCCCTCCCTCCTCCCCCTCTCTCAACTCGTCCCTCCTTCTCTGCCACATTCTACTACTTTTGCCCTCCCCCTTTCTCTCATATCTGTTCATCCCTTTCTCTCCCTCTCTTACCTTCTCTCTCACTATTTCTCTGTTTCTCACTCTTACTCTGCTGTCACTCTGTGTTACTCTTCGGAGTACTTTTTACATTGATGATACAAAAATAAAATCTTTTAATAAATTAAACTTTTGAAGATTAATTTTTTGTGTTCTCTGTTATGTGTGTATGCATGGGTGATGGTATGCTGGGTTAGAGTGTGTTGGGTTAGTGTGTTGGTATGTTGGGTTAGAGTGTATTGATATGTGGGGTTAGAGTGTATTGGGTTAGTGTGTTGGTATGCTGGGTTAGAGTGTGTTGGAATGTTGGGTTAGAGTGTGTTGGGTATGCTGGGTTAGCGTGTGTTGGTATGTTGGGTTAGAGTGTGTTGGAATGTTGGGTTAGAGTGTGTTGGTATGCTGGGTTAGAGTGTGTTGGAATGTTGGGTTAGAGTGTGTTGGGTATGCTGGGTTAGAGTGTGTAGGTATGCTGGGTTAGAGTGTGTTGGAATGTTGGGTTAGAGTGTGTTGGAATGTTGGGTTAGAGTGTGTTGGTATGTTGGGTTAGAGTGTGTTGGTATGCTGGGTTAGAGTGTGTTGGTATGTTCGGTTAGAGTGTGTTGGTATGCTGGGTTAGAGTGTGTTGGTATGTTGGGTTAGAGTGTTGGTATGCTGGGTTAGAGTGTGTAGGTATGTTGGGTTAGAGTGTGTAGGTATGTTGGGTTAGAGTGTTGGTATGTTGGGTTAGAGTGTGTTGGGTTAGAGTGTGTTGGTATGTTGGGTTAGAGTGTGTTGGTATGTTGGGTTAGAGTATGTTGGGTTAGAGTGTGTTGGTATGTTGGGTTAGAGTGTGTTGGTATGTTGGGTTAGAGTGTGTTGTATATTGGGTTAGAGTGTGTTCGTATGCTGGGTTAGTGTGCTGTTCCATCAATTTCCATTATTGAAGTGAGCTGGAGTTAAGTCAGTCTGTTGGCAGCAGCCACTCAATGTTCGTGGTGGCTGTTTAACAGTCTGATGGCCTTGAGATAGAAGCAGTTTTTCAGTCTCTTGGTCCCTGCTTTGATGCATCTGTACTGACCTCGCCTTCTGGATGATAGCGGGATGAACAGGCAGTGGCTCGGGTGGATAATGTCCTTGATGATCGTTATGACCTTCCTGTGACATCGGGTGGTGTAGGTGTCCTGGAGGGAAGGTAGTTTGCCCCCGGTGATGCGTTGTGCAGACCTCACTACCCTCTGGAGAGCCTTACGGTTGTGGGCAGAGCAGTTGCCGTACCAGGCGGTGATACAGCCCGACAGGATGCTCTCGATTGTGCATCTATAGAAGTTTGTGAGTGCTTTTGGTGACAAGCCGAATTTCTTCAGCCTCCTGAGGTTGAAGAGACACTGCTGCGCCTTCTTCACAACGCTGTCTGTCTGGGTGGACCAATTCAGTTTGTCCGTGATGTGTACGCCGAGGAACTTAAAACTTACTACCCTCTCCACTACTGTCCCGTCGATGTGGATAAGGGGGTGCTCCCACCTCTGTTTCCTGAGGTCCACGATCATCTCCTTTGTTTTGTTGACTTTGAGTGTGAGGTTATTTTTCTGACACCACACACCGAGGGCCCTCACCTCCTCACTGTAGGCCGTCTCGTCGTTGTTGGTAATCAAGCCTACCACTGTAGTGTTGTCCGCAAACTCGATGATTGAGTTGGAGGAGTGCATGGCCATGCAGTCGTGGGTGAACAGGGAGTACAGGAGAGGGCTCAGAACGCACCCTTGTGGGGCCCCAGTGTTGAGGATCAGCAGGGAGGAGATGTTGTTACCTACCCTCACCACCTGGGGGCAGCCCGTCAGGAAGTCTAGAACCCAGTTGCACAGGGCGGGGTCGAGACCCAGGGTCTCGAGCTTGATGATGAGTTTAGAGGGTACTATGGTGATAAATGCTGAGCTGTAGTCGATGAACAGCATTCTCACATAGGTATTCCTCTTGTCCAGATGGGTTAGGGCAGTGTGGTTGCGATTGCGTCGTCTGTGGACCTATTGGGGCGGTAAGCAAATTGGAGTGGGTCTAGGGTGTCAGGTAGGGTGGAGGTGAAATGGTCCTTGATTAGTTTCTCAAAGCACTTCATGATGACGGAAGTGAGTGCTACAGGGCAGTAGCCATTTAGCTCAGTTACCTTAGTTTTCTTGGGAACAGGAACAATGGTGGCCCCCTTGAAGCATGTGGGAACAGCAGACTGGGATAAGGATTGATTGAATATGTCCGTAAACACAGCAGCCAGCTAGTCTGCAAATGCTCTGAGGACGCGGCTGGGAATGCTGTCTGGGGCTGCAGCCTTGCGAGGGTTAACACGTTTAAATGTTTTACTCACGTCGGCTGCAGTGAAGGAGAGTCCGCAGGTTTTGGTAGCAGGCCATGTCAGTGGCACTGTATTATCCTCAAAGCGAGCAAAGAAGTTATTTAGTCTGTCTGGGAGCAAGACATCCTGGTCCGCGACGGGGATGGTTTTCCTTTTGTAATCCGTGATTGACTGTAGACCCTACCACATACCTCTTGTGTCTGAGCAGTTGTCACTTTGTCTCTATACTGACGCTTAGCTTGGCTTGTTTTGATTGCCTTGCGGAAGGAATAGCGACACTGTTTGTATTTGGTCATGTTTCCGGTCACCTTGCCCTGGTTAAAAGCAGTGGTTCGCGCTTTCAGTTTCGCACGAATGCTGCCATCAATCCACGGTTTCTGGTTTGGAAATATTTTAATAGAAGCTTGGGTTACGACATCGCCGATGCACTTTCTAATGAACTCGCTCACCGAATCAGTGTATTCGTCAATGTTGTTGTTGGACGCAATGCGGAACATATCCCAATCCACGTGATCGAAGCAGTCTTGAAGCGTGGAATCAGATTGGTTGGACAAGCGTTGAACAGACCTGAGCGCGGGAGCTTCTTATTTTAGTTTCTGTCTGTAGGCTGTTGGGTTAGAGTGTGTTGGTATGTTGGGTTTGAGTGTGTTGATATGTTGGGTTTAAGTGTGTTGGTATGTCGGGTTAGAGTGTGTTGGTATGTTGGCTTAGAGTGTGTTGGGTTAGAGTGTGTTGTTTGTTGGGATAGAGTGTGTTGTTTGTTGGGATAGAGTGTGTTGTTTGTTGGGATAGAGTGTGTTGGTGTGCTGGGTTAGAGTGTGTTGGTATGCTGGGTTAGAGTGTGTTGGTATGCTGGGTTAGAGTGTGTTGGTATGCTGGGTTAGAGTGTGTTGGTATGTTGGATTAGAGTGTGTTGGTATGCTGGGTTAGAGTGTGTTGGTATGTTGGGTTAGAGTGTGTTGGTATGTTGGATTAGAGTGTGTTGGTATGTTGGGTTAGAGTGTGTTGGTATGTTGGGTTAGAGTGTGTTGGTATGTTGGATTAGAGTGTGTTGGTATGTTGGATTAGAGTGTGTTGGTATGTTGGATTAGAGTGTGTTGGTATGTTGGGTTAGAGTGTGTTGGTATGTTGGGTTAGAGTGTGTTGGTATGTTGGGTTAGAGTGTGTTGGTATGTTGGGTTAGAGTGTGTTGGTATGTTGGGTTAGAGTGTGTTGGTATGTTGGATTAGAGTGTGTTGGTATGTTGGGTTAGAGTGTGTTGGTATGTTGGGTTAGAGTGTGTTGGTATGTTGGATTAGAGTGTGTTGGTATGTTGGATTAGAGTGTGTTGGTATGTTGGGTTAGAGTGTGTTGGTATGTTGGGTTAGAGTGTGTTGGTATGTTGGGTTAGAGTGTGTTGGTATGTTGGATTAGAGTGTGTTGGTATGTTGGGTTAGAGTGTGTTGGTATGTTGGGTTAGAGTGTGTTGGTATGTTGGGTTAGAGTGTGTTGGTATGTTGGGTTAGAGTGTGTTGGTATGTTGGGTTAGAGTGTGTTGGTATGTTGGGTTAGAGTGTGTTGGTATGTTGGGTTAGAGTGTGTTGGTATGTTGGGTTAGAGTGTGTTGGTATGTTGGGTTAGAGTGTGTTGGTATGTTGGGTAGTCCTAAAGACTAGTTTACAGCACTGAGGGAGCAGATGTGACTCGATGGGGTGTGGATTCAGAGCTTGTACATTTCGGAAAGGGGAAGGGAGGAAAGAGAGAGAAAGGGGGGTAACAGGGAGTGAGAAATGGGTCTGTTATTAGACTGAGCCTCGGTAATCTTAAGGGGGGGGGGGGGTTTATCCTCCTCCCAGCTGCTGCCTGGCCTGTTTCCTCTACTACATAATCTATGTGCTTGTTTACTACATGACATTAACCTGAAATCTACTACTTTCATTGTACAGTTACATAACACTACACTGATGGATCTGCTGGATGCATACATATTTCTACCTAATCTGATTGAGGTGTGTGTGTGTGTGTGTGTGTGTGTGTGTGTGTGTGTGTGTGTGTGTGGCGTTATCCTCTCAGAGGGGGATCGAAGGAGGCAAGTCAAAAGTGTTAATACTGTACATATACTGTACGAGTTACATCCTAGCAGTCTGGAGGAGGATACTGGATACACACACACACCTAAATCAGATGAGGTACCCCTCCAAATTAAAATATGTCTGCCTAAAGACACACATATACTATCCCAGATGATCTGAAGAACTGAAAATACACAAACACTCACTGTGGACACTTGATCAGAAATAGTCAACTGTGAAACTGATGGAACATGACATGACTTTGGCCATGGCTGCATTACAAACACTTAAAAGACACACCCTCTCCCCTCGGGCTTCAAATTAAGTGGACACTTCTGATGATGAATCATGACGCCTGATGAGTTGACACTTGCAGGGCATGAGGAATGAATACATTTTAATCATCATGGAACTACCGGTAGCTGTTGTGTTGTCAGTCATCATGGAACCACCGGTAGCTGTTGTGTTGTCAGTCATCATGGAACCACTGGTAGCTGTTGTTTTGTCAGTCATCATGGAACCGCCGGTAGCTGTTGTGTTGTCAGTCATCATGGAACCGCCGGTAGCTGTTGTGTTGTCAGTCATCATGGAACCACCGGTAGCTGTTGTGTTGTCAGTCATCATGGAACCACCGGTCGCTGTTGTGTTGTCAGTCATCATGGAACCGCCGGTAGCTGTTGTGTTGTCAGTCATCATGGAACCACCGGTAGCTGTTGTGTTGTCAGTCATCATGGAACCACCGGTAGCTGTTGTGTTGTCAGTCATCATGGAACCACCGGTCGCTGTTGTGTTGTCAGTCATCATGGAACCGCCGGTAGCTGTTGTGTTGTCAGTCATCATGGAACCACCGGTAGCTGTTGTGTTGTCAGTCATCATGGAACCACCGGTAGCTGTTGTGTTGTCAGTCATCATGGAACCACCGGTAGCTGTTGTGTTGTCAGTCATCATGGAACCACCGGTAGCTGTTGTCTTGTCAGTCATCATGGAACCACCGGTCGCTGTTGTGTTGTCAGTCATCATGGAACCACCGGTAGCTGTTGTGTTGTCAGTCATCATGGAACCACCGGTCGCTGTTGTGTTACTTTCACCATACGTGTTTTTGCCGTCATGTGCATTAGTAGCAAAATGTCTAACTTATTTACATTTGTTTTTACTTACACTTGTATGTTGACTTCTCCATATTAATGTTGGTTGTACGTTTTGGCTGACTTTTCTTAGCGGATGTACAATCATCGCAAATTGAATTATGGGGCGTTTCAAGCCCCAGAGTGAACAGAATTGTACACTCACACACTCAATCGCAAACGAGAGCTGAGGAGCTTACGCTGCCAACTTTGCTTACTTGACTAATTGTTTGGACCGATGGAAAAGATGGCCGTGGGGATTCCCCCAAGGGCATAAGGCGAAGGTAAGTGGAGGAGGGTGTGTCTTTTACGTGTTTGGAACACAGCCCCTATGTTTTGGGTAATCATGTCACATGACCTAGATTTTAACCTTTATTTGAAGCCTTTCCCAGAAATTTGAATTACATCAAAAATGTAACAAATTGTCTGAGGATGGTGCTGGACCATCTGACATAAAAAGAAAAGGGGACAGTTTGATGAAAAAGCTTTAACTAAAGATGATTGTCCAAAACACTGGGCCCTAGACATGACACCTTCTATGCTGACATTGTCACAATGGAGACTGAACATTCTGTTTAATTCAAATACACAAACATCCAATTATAAATTAAACTCTATTTATTTTCTTATAACAAACTGAATACCTACTAAAGTTTATTTTTTTATTAGGTTTTTATGAAATTATTATTGCTATTGAAGATGTAATTTGACAAAAACACTAACAACCACCCATTGAGTTACTGTGTGCCATGTCTTTAACGCCGTTTTAAATTCAGCGGATGTGCTGGACTCGTCCATCCCTGCTCCTCCCCAACAGGCAGCGTATCCATGGAGTTGAACGTTGAGTTAGGGAGCAGAAATCTGAGAGGGTGTGGTTCTCCAAGCTCAGACAGACAGGATAGAGCACTGCCATCCCATCCTCCACCAACCAACATTCACAAACAAATAAACTCACACGCACAAAAACACATACAAGTAACAAAACTCAGGTGTGCACACGCACACATCCCCTGACATAGTGACTTGCTGATTCAGTACCGGGCCAATCTCTTCTGACACACTGACGGGTTCTAAGCTACAACAACAAAGACCGCCTCCCCCTGCTTCCCTCCACAGCCCCCCCTTGTATCCATGCAGTTTTTAGCTAGAGAAGCCCCTGCCTCCTGCCTCCGTCCCTCTCTAGCAAGGGCAGGAGGAAGGGAGGAAGAGGAGGGGCAGAAAGAGGAGTGGATATGTAGAGGGCACATAGAGGAAACATGATGACATGACTGCTGAGTGGGGTTTAGGGAAGAAGTAGAATTTTGTGTTTATTTTGTGTGTTTAGTTTTATTCCTTATTTAGAACATTTGAATTAAAGAAAGTCAAAAGATAACCTCCTCCCCCACCCACCACACAGCCTAGAATGAATTAACTCCAATGTTATGCCAGACAGAGCCTCCCAACACAGATCAGCTCAGCATTGCCTTAAAAATAAAACAGTCAGCAAAGGGTGAATATACAGAACATATCAAATTGTTATTTCTAAAATGTTTCAGTGTGTACAACACTTCTCAGCCAAACCCCTCCCCCGTAGTAATACTAGAGCTGTGTAGCCTCTGCCAAGTCTCCAACGACCGGATGTTCCGGTTTTCAGGGGAAATGGAAAGAGAGCCTGTGACATGACTTCTGCTTCTGGACGCTAACAAGGCGACACTCCATGTCAACTCCTCCTCCACAGTTACTGGATTGGTTGAACAGTGCAGAAGAGAACCTCCAGACAGTTTTTTTCCTTCTCGTCAAGACCGGTATGTAGGGCAGTGTTGACCAAACCCGGTACTGGGTACTCCAAGGGGTAAATGTTTTGGTTTTTGCCCTAGCTGTTATGTGCCATACATAAGCATCTACTTCTGGTACCAAAAGTTACATGTTCAAATCCAGCAATAGAAAGTTATTTTTGTTTTAAGCCTATCCCAAACCTTAACCCTTACCTTAACCATTCTCAGTTAATGCCTCACCTTAAGATTTTGGAGTTAATTCGTAATTAATGCCTAAGCATCTGCCTTTGGTGCCAAAACCATTCAGAGATAATGCCTAACCTTAAGATTTCGGAGTTAATGCCTAAACTTAAGATTTCAGAGTTAATGCCTACACTTAACCCTAAACACTTTGAAATTTGACGTTTGGAACAACTTCAAAATTTGACATTTGAGAAACATGGCTGGTTTGGAACCCTCCACCACTCAATTCAATTCAATTCAATTCAAGGGGCTTTATTGGCATGGGAAACGTGTTAAAATTGCCAAAGCAAATGAGGTAGATAATATACAAAAGGGAAATAAACAATAAAAATTAACAGTAAACATTACACATACAGAAGTTTCAAAACAATAAAGACATTACAAATGTCATATTATATATATATATATAATATGATATATTATCTACCTCACCCCTCTCTCTCTCTATATATATATACATATATATATATATATACACACACACTGTATACACTCTCTCTCTGTCTCTCTTTCCCTCTCTCAATCCCTCTCTCTTGTCTCTCTGTCTCTCTCTCTTGTCTCTCTATCCCTCTCTCTTGTCTCGTTGTCTCTCTATCCCTCTCTCTGTCTCTCTCTCTTGTCTCTCTATCCCTCTCTCTGTCTCTCTCTCTCTTGTCTCTCTATCCCTCTCTGTGTCTCTCTCCATCTCTCTCTGCGCCTGCTGTGTTCATTCACTGTGCTCCATTAGAAGTCACGCGAGGCAAGCCATGCTGTACTCTACTACTGACCGCACACACACACACACACCCGCACCCACACACACACACAGACAGACACACACACACACTTACTTGCACTTGCACTCACCCAAATCTTCCAGGGCTGAATTAAACATGCACACTGCCAATAGGGGGCATAGAGTTAACCATCACTACACTAGTCCTGCCTATGAACTGCAATACCAAGAGAGGGAATAGAGTTAACCTCCACACTACTGAACCTACTGTTTAAGGAATATATAGATAAACATTTTAAAGGATTCAAATATTTAGATAGCAGACATATCAAATTTGTCCTTGCTTGGTGGCCATTATGATGTCATCAGCAGGGGGCAGACTAAAATACATGATGTGGACCATATTTTCAAGGACACAGAAGTCTCTCATAACACAATGTGGGGATATTTAGGGAAGAGTCCTGCTATGATCCTCATGGTGACACCATCTTACATGGCTTCTCAATTATTGAAGCAGAGTGACTGAATGAGAGACAAAGAGAAAAAGGTGGGATGAGAGAGAGAGAAATTGTGAAAGGGTGAAAGCAGGATGGTGAAAGAGGTATAAACTGGCATGCTTCCACTGAGTATGTAAATGAGGGTTATTTTGCATGTACCTTGACAACCCACACGCATGCACACGCATGCACACGCATGCACACGCATGCACACGCATGCACACGCACCCTGACGACTGATTAGGGGCTGTGGCTCAGTGCTGTGGCATGCAGCTCAGTTTGGTGTGAAGTGAACACACACACACACACAGGGTTTGGAGAAGTGTATACAGCAGCGTGACCCAGAGTCCCCTGGTACCGGAACCTTCTAGAATGATTTAGAGCCACTGTCAGACACACAGGACTACAACTGGGTTAGAATGATGAAACGCCACCTGATCTGCTGGGCTGGGGAATCACATAGTTTGATGCCATTCCATTGTGTATATGTGCCATTCAGAGGGTGAACAGGCAAGACAAAAGATTTAAGTGCCTTTGAACAGGGTATGGTAGTAGGTGCCAGGTGCACCAGTTTGTTCCAAGAACTGCAACGTTGCTGGGGTTTTCACGCTCAACAGCTTCCCGTGTGTATCAAGAATGGTCCACCACCCAAAGGACATCTAGCCAACTTGAGACAATTGTGGGAAGTACTGTAGTCAACATGGGCCAGAATCCCTGTGCAACTCAATATTAGGTAAATACTACTAATGTTTGGTATACTCTGTTTATGTGCCCTTCAAATGAAAACATTGTAGAATAAAACACAACACTGACAGTAATGTTATCTGATGAATAAGGATGAAGCTTTTTCTCAAACCAGACCAGAGGATAGAGGTTGCATTCATACACAGCCCCTCCATTCAACCAGCGACCACAAAATAGTGCCATGCACTGCGGGTGCTACTGAGTACTATGAAGACACCATTGAGAGTCTGTGTGTGTGTTTGTGGTGGGTGGGGGGGGTCGAGTGTGTATGGGGTGAGGGTACTTGTGATATTGTGTGCGTGAGTGAGTGTGTGGGGAGAGGGGTTGAGGGGTCTGTGTGCGGTACAGTCATATATAATGGTCTGGCTCGTGGGATGTCAGACAGACATCTCAGACAGAGTTCAGTGTGTCAAATCGGAGGGCCTGTTGGGGCCTGTTGTCCGGACCTCTGGCAGTCTCTATGGGGGTGCCACAGGGTTCAATTCTCAGGCCGACTCTTTTCTCTCATTTTTGCCATCAATGATGTATCTCTTTCTGCTGGTGATTCTCTGATCCACTTCTATGCAGACGACACCACTCTGTATATTTCTGGCCCTTCTTTGGACAATGTGTTAACTAACTTCAATGCCATACAACTCTCCTTCCGTGGCCTCCCAACTGCTCTTAAATGCAAGTAAAACTAAATGCATGCTCTTCAACCGATCGCTGCCCGCACCTGCCCGCCCGTCCAGCATCACTACTCTGGACGGTTCTGACTTAGAATATGTGAACAACTACAAAGCATCCTTCACTCATGCTGCCAAACATACCCTCGGATATCTGACTATCCTGCCGATCCTTGACTTCGGCGATGTCATTTACAAAATAGCCTCCAACACTCTACTCAGAAAATTGGATGCAGTCTATCACAGTGCCATCCGTTTTGTCACCAAAGCCCCATATACTACCCACCACTGCAACCTGTATGCTCTCGTTGGCTGGACCTTGCATCATATTCGTCGCCAAACCCACTGGCTCCAGGTCATCTATAAGTCGTTGCTTGGTAAAGCCCTGCCTTATCTCAGCTCACTGGTCACCATAGCAGCACCCACCCTTAGCACGCGCTCCAGCAGGTATATTTCACTGGTCACCCCAAACCAATCCCTCCTTTGGCCGTCTTTCCTTCCAGTTCTCTGCTGCCAATGACTGGAACGAATTGCAAAAATCACTGAAGCTGGAGACCCATATCTCCCTCACTAACTTTAAGCACTAGCTGTCAGAGCAGCTCACAGATCACTGCACCTGTACATAGCCCACCTGTAAATAGCCCATCCAACTACCTCATCCCCATACTGTATTTACTTCACTTGCACCTTTGCACCCCAGTATCTCTACTTGCACATTCATCTTCTGCACATCAATCACCCCAGTGTTTAATTGCCATACTGTAACATTTTTGCCACTATGGCCTATTTATTGCCTTACCTCCCTTATTTTACCTCCTTTGCACACACTGTATGTAGACTTTTTTTCTCTATTGTGATATTGACTGTATGTTTGTTTATTCCATGTGTAACTCTGTGTTGTTGTTTGTGTCACACTGCTTTGCTTAATCTTGGCCAGGTCGCAGTTGTAAATGAGAACTTGTTTTCAACTAGCCTACCTGGTTAAATAAAGGTTAAATAATTATTTTTAAAAGGTGTCATTTTTTACCAAACTATTTTTTGCCAGGGCATTCAGTCAGTCTGTCACTGCATGTGAGGAGGATGAATTGGAAAGATGTGTATGCTTTGTGTGTGAGAGAGCCCTGTCAACGTGAGAGAAATATGGAGATATAAAAAAAGGTGGAATGAGAATGAAAGAGAGAGTAAATAATAAAAAAACAGAATTCCAAAGAAAAAGAGTGGTGTTTGTACTATTTGGCTGTACAGCACAGTACAGTTACAGTAGTAGGCCCAGATCATTATAAAACAGCAGTGCAAGGGTTCTAAAACACTACTGCAGTAGTAGTACTAGGGACGGGGAGAGGTGGAGAGGGAATGGAGGGAGTACACTAGAGGGTGGAGAGGGGCGGGAGAGCGTTGCATGTAATCTGGCAGACGGGGGGGGGGGGGGGGGGTAGCCCCGGCTCACACTGCAGCTCTCGTGCTCAAACTACTACTATTGGACTCAGATGACCTACATCACGCGCCAGGAGGAAAATGAGAGAAAGAGTAAAAGAGGGCGCGGAAAGGAAATAACCAAATAAACAAGGCGGCATCTTCAACATTAGCCAGTGTTTTCAACCAATTCTATGAATGCATGTCAGTTTGTTTACGCATCACGTAGTGATTGAAAAAAACGCATTAATGCAGTTGTATATATGTCTGAGTGTATATATTTTATTCGAAATTGAAGTTCAATTGACAAGGCCGAACTAGGCTGTAGCCTATAACGTCACTCTACTCCCGACTGGTGGCCGACAATCCAAATTGCAATAAAGTAGCGTTTAAGGTAGCATACTATTGGGCTGCGTTCAGTACGAAAAAAGTAGAGTAACGTTCAATTAAACGGAAACGGGGGTACTGAACGACCAATTAAAATACGGGGCGGGGTTGTGGATGAAAATGCTTGGCTTGTCTTTAAATACGTCACTCATTGCTTTAAGCCAAACTCACAAAAACGGAGCAAACGAACCTCAAAGTATGTTCAATAAAAACGGCCAAAGACCAAAAGACTGCTAAATAGTTAATCAAATACCTACCCAGACTATCTGCATTGCCCCCTTTTGCACTAACTTATTGTAACGACCCTGGGTATTATTTTGACTTATCACATAGCCAACGCTGCTGCTACTGTTTACTATCTGTCACTTTATTCCCATTATACATTATGTACATATCTACCTCAATGACCGTATATACCCCTGAATATCGACTCGGTACTAATATAAGGGAAGGGCCCGTAAGAAAGAATGTCACTGTTAGTCCACACCTGTTGTTTACGAAGAATGTGGCACATTTGATCTGAACGTTTTGGGGGAACGTGCCGTTCAGTACAAATCTATACGAAACGTAGCAAAAGTTCAATCAAACTGAACACACTCTTGTATTCAAGTGACAAACTGCTACAACAAGACAATCATCTGTGTCAAATACACGGTGAGTGGTAAAATTGTAGACTACCTCTGGGAAATCTGTATTTTGATGAAAGTACTTTGCCTGCAGCATAGGCTCTTTTTATTATCTTTGGCCTCACCCCCTTGCTAAGAAACCTATTGCAGTCCTCATCCTCCACGTACAACACCAGTTCTGCCAGTCACATTCTGTTAAAGGTTCCCAAAGTACACACATCCCTGGGTCGCTCCTCTTTTCAGTTCGCTGCAGCTAGCGACTGGATCAAGCTGCACAAAAACCCTCAAACTGGTCCGTTATATCGCCATCTCTTCATTCAAAGACTACATTTTGGACACGCTTACTGACAGTTGTGGCTGCTTCGCGTGATGTATTGTTTTCTCTACCTTTTTGCCCTTTGTGCTGTTGTCTGTGCCCAAAAATGTTTGTACCATGTATTGTGCTGCTACCATGTTGTGTTTTCATGTGTTGCTGCCATACTATGTTGTTTTGTCTCTCTTTGTTTAGTGTTGTGGTGTCTCTCTTGTCGTGATGCGTTTTGTCATATATTTTATTGTACATTTTTAATCCCAGCCCCGTCCCCGCAGGAGGCATTTTGGTAGGCCGTCATTGTCAATTTTAATGTGTTCTTAACTGACTTGCCTAGTTAAATAAATAAAAACTATTATACACGTGTTGATTTTATGATTGATTCACGATAGGCAGAAACAACAAACAAGTACTAACAGCAGAGAGGGTACCTCACGTGTTTCCGCTTCCGGGTTCTGAATTCAGAACGTCGTGTGAACGCCGCGCTAACTGAAAGTTTGTTAACAGCGGCTTGAATTTATTATGTATTTCTATCTTTTAATATTACTGTTTTAGAATATAACTGATATAAGAGGATATATTTACCTGTTAAGGACGAAATAGTCTGGTTGGTAAGTTGATCTCACCGCACGGGGGAATCAGACTGTTGTAGCTTGCTAGCTAGCTACAAGAGTTCAATGCTAGCTAATAGTTGAGACATAGCTAGCAAGTTAGCTAGTTGTTGAGCCCTAACTAGTTAGCCAACACTGGCAAAAATCTGTGTTGACAGGTGAAATGTGAACAGGCAAGGGAAACAAAAACTGCAAGTGTTTAACTTGGCAAGCAAACTAACCATAACTTTTAGTAGCTAACTTAGCTGGGCAGATACACGTGACGTTGGTCTGTTTGTCAACTTTGCTGATAACCTTAGTGGCATGGATAGGTGAACGTTAGCTACTTGGCTAGCTAAGAAATGTGTCTGTTTCAGTTAGTTTACTGACTACCGTTGTGTTGTAGACGATGTCTCTTCCTAAACGGGAGGTGGAGGAGCTACGGCCCTGGGTGGAACGGACCGTGAAGAAGGTGCTGGGGTTCTCTGAGCCTACTGTCGTTACTGCGGCCCTGCACTGTGTAGGCAAGGGCCTGGACAAGAGGAAGACCACAGGTGTGTGAGAGGGGGATTATGAAGGCAGTTGGTGTGTGACATGTTACACTGAAATTGTGGCAGAAAAGCTGTGTTGTACGCTGTCTTATCTGTTTTGTTAGCCTATTTTTCATGAACGTCTGTTTTTTGTGGGTCTGGTTCAAATATATAACAGTTCAGCAGTCTTTAAATGTTGTATTTGACCCTTGACCCCTAACCTTTGACCCATCAGACCAGCTGCGTCCATTCCTGGATGAGTCTGCCGGTGGGTTCGTGGAGAGACTATTTGAGGCCCTGGAGGAGAGCCGTAATTCCCGTGGGAACAAGGGTGCTGGGGAGAGGAACCGCAAGAGAGACCTGAAGGTAGACCTCACCACACACTGCTGCTGTTGTACCACACGTTCCACGTTAACATGTAGGTTGTAACTAGTAGCTATCTACATGTTTAGACCATGGAGATGGAACACATTAACCTGTAACCAGTAGCTACCTACATGTTTAGACCATGGAGATGGAACACATTAACCTGTATCCTGTAACCAGTAGCTACCTACATGTTTAGACCATGGAGATGGAACACATTAACCTGTATCCTGTAACCAGTAGCTACCTACATGTTTAGACCATGGAGATGGAACACATTAACCTGTATCCTGTAACCAGTAGCTACCTACATGTTTAGACCATGGAGATGGAACACATTAACCTGTAGCCTGTAACCAGTAGCTACCTACATGTTTAGACCATGAAGATGGAACACATTAACCTGTAGCCTGTAACCAGTAGCTACCTACATGTTTAGACCATGGAGATGGAACACATTAACCTGTAGCCTGTAACCAGTAGCTACCTACATGTTTAGACCATGGAGATGGCACAGATATCAGAAGGGATTGAATGGGTGTAAATGATAGGCTAGGTGAGTTTCTACCATTATCAGAGATTTCAACTCAGTAACTCGTTTATCTACAGAAAGTCATTCTCAAGGCTTGATCTTTATTATGTTAGTGTCATACATATCTCCCCTGGGACCAGGAAACAGTGAGTGGATATTCCCAGGACGTTGTTTAAATTACTCATTGCATTGGTTAGATTGCTTGGCAAAGCCTCAGGCCGAGCCTCAGGCCATTGCCGCCTACTGATGTTCCCCCAGGATGTGTTTGGTGATGAGGTGGAGGTGGGTGCGAGGCGGGATGTCCCCGAGGCAGGAGATGGTGTGCCGGTGAAGAGGAAACGTGTCCCCCGCTTCGAGGAGGTGGAGGAACCAGAGGTCCTACCTGCACCCCCTACTGAGAGCCCTGGCATGCTCACTAAGATACAGGTAGCCAGACACACACACACAGAGAGACTCACATACACTGTTTCCCATATGAAACACGCATGTTCCAAGATCCTGCTTCACATACAGACATCTCACGATCCTTGTGAAATGAATCAGTGTTCATTCCCTCTCTCTCTGTCCTCAGATCAAACAGATGATGGAAGCTGCCACCAGACAGATAGAGGAGAGGAAGAAACAGCTGAGCTTCGTCCCAGTGTCTTCCCAGCAGGTGAGACTAAACTTTCTCCACTCTCTCCCTCTCTTGAAGGATTGGCTGTCTTTTCTCCTCCTTTTATAAATTAAAAGTGTAGATGTCTGACAGATATTGTGGACTTGTGTTGTTACTGTCTCATCACAATCTCCTGTCCCCCTCCAGAGGCTGCCCCTGCCCACTCCCCAGCCAGACCCCCCCTTCGCCTCTCATCTTCTCCCCGCTCCCTCTACCCCCTCCTCGGGCTCGGCCCAGTCCATCGCCCCCTCCCAGGCAGCTACTTTCATGAACGATGCCATTGAGAAGGCTAGGAAGGCTGCAGAGCTGCAGGCCCGCATCCAGTCGCAGTTAGCCATGAAGCCTGGTATACTGGGAGCCATTGGGAACACTGGAGGACCTCATAACCTGGTGGCGCTGGCCAACCTACACGCCATGGGGATAGCACCACCGTGAGTATAGCATACACCACAGACCCAACTTTAGACACTTCCACAAATACATGTCATACTACAGGGAGGCTTAACACATGTATGTCATCTGATTTTGTGTGTGTGTTGGGTGTAGGAAGGTGGCAGAGGCCCGTGAGTCAAACAAGCCGGCCCCTCTGATTCTGGATGATATGGGTCGGACCGTGGATGCCAGCGGCAACGAGGTGGAGCTAACACACCGCATGCCCACCCTCAAAGGTACAACACTCTCCTCTACTGTCACAATCAGCATGCTCTATTCCCCGATCTTCAGTCACCTGTCTGACTGTTCATTCATCTCCTCTCCATCCACAGCTAATATCTGACTCTCCATCCACAGCTAATATCCGTGCGGTGAAGAGGGAGCAGTTCCGTCAGCAATTGAAGGAGAAACCTGGCGAGGACCTGGAGTCCACTATCTACTTTGACGGGCGTGTTAACATAGCACCCGCCCAGCGAGCCAAGAAGGGCTTCAAGTTCCATGAGCAGGGACGCTTTGAGAAGATCGCCCAGAGGATCAGAACTAAGGTACCAAATCTGACCCCTGACCTGTCACCTTCCACCTCTCACCATAGCCTTTTATTATTTTGAATGTGTTTCGCAACAATTGTTCAATACAGAGAGGAAAAAAATATTTGTAGAGTGTAACATTAACTGCAAAATGGAAAAATTAAACAACCAAAACCACCTCTGTCTCCTGTCCAGGCCCAGTTGGAGAAGCTGCAGACAGAGATCGCCCAGGCAGCCAAGAAGACTGGGATCCAGGCCTCCACCAAACTGGCCCTCTTTGCCCCCAAGAAGATGCTGGGGGACGGGCAGGTGCCCATCATTGAGTGGTGGGACTCGTACATCCTCCCCTCCAACATTGACCTGTGAGTCTTTACACATTTAATCCCCACTTTACTAGCTCAATATAGTCATCCTAACACCTGCATCCAAGTTGTATACCTTTTGAAGAATTGTCATGAAAGTCCTCTCTGCACCATTTTCCAGACTTCTTTTTGTGCTGATCACATCTCTTCTCTCTCAGATCCACAGAGACCAATTTTGTGGCGATGGAGTTGTTTGGTGTCACAAACCTGGTGGAGCACCCTGCTCAGATCAGCCCCCCAGGTAACCACACACATCCCTTCTTTGATGTTACTTTTATGTCAAGCTCCCAATAAGGGCTCCTGGATATTAGTCAGTGGGTTAGATTAATCTCACCCGGCTTCCTGTGTAGGCGTGTTTTGCATGGGCTGAAAGTTGTCTGTGCTCTATTTGGAACGGGGCTGCCGCCCAGGTGTGTCCCAGGGGACCTGTTCAAGCCCACGGCGAAGTCGACTCAAAACAAAAGTTACCTAATTAAGCGTGTGGAGTAATGGCTAGGATTCTGTTTTCACATGACAAAGGGATTGGTTTTGATAGAAACCCTTTATCTGGCTTCCAGGTGAAAACTAGTTTGAAAATTCAAACATATTTTATGGAAAAGAGATGTATGTTTCTGAACGATGCGCCATGCCGCCTTGTTGACAACCTGACCGAGAGGAGTAGATTACTGTTCGGTTTGAGAAGGCAGCTCTAAGTGTTGGTCTCCTCTCTCCAGTGGACACAGACAAGCCAGGAGTGACTCTGGGAGTGTACCTGACTAAGAAGGAACAGAAGAAGCTGAGGAGACAGACTCGCCGGGAGGGACAGAAAGAGCTTCAGGAGAAGGTCCGACTGGGGCTCATGCCACCCCCAGAACCTAAAGGTAGGATCGAGACCAGGGCTGTTGACGTAATGCTGCTTTTCTCTTCAATTTGAAGTTTTACTGAGGGGTAGTCCTGTTTTGAGGCCTGTGTTCCTCTCCTCCCCGTTTCAGTGCATCTTTGACCTTGAGTGTGTTTGTCTCGTCAGTGCGCATCTCTAACCTGATGAGAGTGCTGGGTACGGAGGCAGTACAGGATCCCACTAAGGTAGAGGCCCACGTCAGAGCACAGATGGCCAAGAGACAGAAGTAAGTCAAACCACAACACATTTCTCTCTGTATTGTCCCCTCTTTCTCTTACCCCTCCCTCATCTATTAACCCTTTTCTCCTCGCTCTCTCTCCCCCCTCTTTTCTGCCTCCCATCTATCACTGCTCCTATTTCACTGCTCCTATTTCACCCACTTCCTGACTCACCATTTCTGTCCTCTCCCTCCATATGACATCTCTCACTACATAACCAGCTGTCTGTGTGTTTGTCCTCAGGGCCCATGAGGAGGCCAATGCAGCCCGGAAGCTCACAACCGAGCAGAGAAAAGAGAAGAAGGTGAAGAAGCTGAAAGAGGACCTGAGTCTTGGAGTTCACATCTCAGTCTATAGGTGAGTTAGGGTTTGTCTCTGGATAGCGTAAGGTTTTGTGTGCATGTTATAGTGTTTAGGTAAGTCTCTGTGCACATGTAACTATTTACGGCTTAGTGTGTTCGTGTGCCTTTCCTACTCATTTGTACTTGCTCGCTTTCCCTCAGGATCCGTAACCTCCACAACCCGGCTAAGAAGTTTAAGGTGGAAGCTAACGCCAACCAGCTGTACCTGACGGGCACCGTGGTGCTACACCGAGACGTCAACATGGTGGTGGTGGAGGGAGGTGAGAGAGGGGTGGCTGGAGGGGAGGGGGTGAGAGGAGAGGGACCATGTTAGTCTCTTTAAATGGGGTCTACTTTCACTGAGTCTGAACCATTCAAGTTGCCTTTAATTACCATGAATTACTCATGATAATCTCATAACATTTCTTGTTATGTTGCTGTAAATGGGTTCTTCTTTACCCCAGAGTTAACTACATGACTGAGCATGCATGTACTGTTCTCTCAGGTCCCAAAGCCCAGAAGAAGTTCAAGAGGCTCATGTTGAGCAGAATCAAATGGGAAGAACACAACTCCAAGAGAGATGGTGAGAACTTAATTTATATATACAGTACCAGTCAAAATGTTGAGCGCCTACTCATTCAAGGGTTTTTCTTTTATTTGTATTATTTTCTATATTGCAATATAATAGTGAAGACGTCACAACTATGAAATAACACATGGAATAATGTAGTAACCAAAAAAGTGTTAAACAAATCAAAATATATTTTAAGTCTTAGATTCTTCAAAGTAGCCACCCTTTGCCTTGATGACAGCTTTGCACACTTGGCATTCTCAACCAGCTTCATGAGGTATGCTTTTCCAACAGTCTTGAATGAGTTTCCACTGAGCACTTGTTGCCTGCTTTTCCTTCACTCTGCTGTCCAACTCATCCCAAACCATCTCAATTGTGTTGGGGTCGGGTGATTGTGGAGGCCAGGTCATTTGATGCACTCCATCACTCTCGTGGGTCAAGTAGCCCTTACACAGCCTGGAGGTGTGTTTTGGGTCATTGTCCTGTTGAAAAACAAATGATAGTCCCACTAAGCCCAAATCAGATGGGATGACGTATGCCTGTAGAATGTGGTGGTAGCCATGCTGTGCCTTGAATTCTAAATAAATCACTGACTGTGTCACCAGCAAAGACCCATCACACCACGACCTCCATGCTTCAAGGTGGGAACCACACATGCGGAGATCATCCGTTCACCTACTCTGCGTCTCAAAGACACGGCGGTTGGAACCAAAAAACTCACATTTGGACTCCAGACCAAAGGACATAATGGTTTAATGTCCTTTGCTCATCTTTCATGACCCAAGCAAGTCTCTTCTTATAGGTGTCCTTTAGTAGTGATTTCTTTGCAGCAATTTTACCATGAAGGCCTGACTCATGCAGTCTCCTCTGAACAGCTGATGGTGAGATGTGTCTGTTACTTGAACTCTTTGAAGCATTTATTTGGGCAGCAATTTCTGAGGCTGGCAACTCTAATGAACTTGTCCTCTGCAGCAGAGGTAACTGGGTGTTTCTTTCCTGTGGCGGTCCTCATGAGAGAAAGTTTCATCATAGAGCTTGATGGTTTTTGCGACTGCACTTTAATTTTTTTTCAACGTTCTTAATTTCCCTATTGACTGACCCTCATGTCCTCAAGTAATGATGGACTGTCGTTTCTCTTGCTTATTTGAGCTGTTCTTGTCATGACATGGACTTGGTCTTTTACCAAATAGGGCTATCTTCTGTATACCCCCATCAACCTTGTCACAACACAACTGATTGTCTCATAAAATATTAAAAACAGCAACAAATCATTGTGATTGTAATTTTTGGAAATCTGTTCCAAAGTATTTCTAACATACGAGATGTATACAGTGGCAAAGTATTTGAACCCTTTGGAAATACCTGGATTTCTGCATAAATTGGTCACAACAATAGACAAACGCAGTCTGCTTAAACAAATAAAACACAAACAATTATACGTGTTTATGTCTTTATTGAACACACCGTGTAAACATTCAGTGTAGGGTGGAAGAAGTATGTGAATCCTCGGATTTAAAAACTGGTTGACCCTCCTTTGGCAGCAATAACCTCAACCACATGTTTTCTATAGTTGCGGATCAGACCTGCTCAACGCTCAAGGAATTTTGGACCATTCCTCTTTACAAAACTGATTCAGTTCAGCAATATTCTTGGGATGCTCTCTTGAGGTCATGCCACAGCATCTCAATCGGGTTGAGGTCAGGACTGGGCCACTCCAGAAGGCCTATTTTCTTCTGTTGAAGCCATTCTGTTGATTTACTTCTGTGTTTTGGGTCATTGTCCTGTTGCATCACCCAACGTCTGCACTTCAATTGGCGGACAGATAGCCTAACATTGTCATGCAAAATGTTTTGATAAACTTGGGAATTAATTTTTCTGTTGATAATAGCAAGCTGTCCAGGCCCTGTAGCAGCAACGCAGCCCCACCAGCAGCAAAGCAGCTCCACCATACTTTACAGTTGGGAGGAGGTTTTGATGTTGGTGTACTGTGCCCTTTGTGTTCCTTCCAAACAAATCAAATGTCGTTTCATCTGTCCACAGAATATTTTGCCAGTAGCGCTGTGAAACATCCAGGTGCACTTTTGCGAACTTCAGATGTGCAGCAATGGGGTTTTTGGACAGCAGTCCTCCCATGAACACCATTCGTGTTTTGCATGTTTTACATATCGTCAACAGAGATGTTCCATAGATTTCTGTAAGTCTTTAGCTGAGACTCTAGGATTCTTCTTAGCCTCATTGAGCATTCTGCGCTGTGCTCTTTGCAGGACAGCTACTCTTAGGGAGAGTAATCCTTTCCAGCTTTGTGCAAGTCAGATCTCTTTTGTTCGAGGCATGGTATACATCAGACAATGCCTTTTGTGAATAGCAAACTCAAATTTTGTGAGTTTTATTTTTTTTATAGGGCAAGGCAGCTCTAACCAACATCTCTCATCTCATTGATTGGACTCCAGGTTTTTTATTGTACCTTTTATTTAACTAGTCAAGTCAGTTAAGAACAAATTCTTATTTTCAATGACGGCCTTGGAACAACTGCCTTGTTCAGGGGCAGATTTGTACCTTGTCCGCTCGGGGATTTGAACTTTTTCGATTACTAGCCCAACGCTCTACCCACTAGACTTCGCTGACTCCAATGAGCTTTTGGGGAAGTCATTAGCCCAGGAGCTCATACTTTTCCCAATCTACACTGTGAATGTTTAAATTAGGTATTCAATATAGACAAGAAAAATACATTTTTTTTATTAGTTTAAGAACACTTTGTCTATTGTTGTGACTTAGATGAAGATTAGATCAAATTTGATGATCAATTTATGCAGAAATCCAGGTAATTCCAAAGGGTTCACAAACTTTTTCTTGTCTCTATGTGATTGTATACAAATGTAAGCATGGTTTGAAAATGTTGTAGTCAAATGTTATATCTGTATGGGCTTCTTGTGGTCAATTTGCAAATGATTTGTAATTATGTTCTGACCATCTGCTCAAGAAAAAATGGGCCCATAGCTGAATCTAGTTGATGATCCACGCTGTATGTCTTACTGTTTATATTACATAATACTTCACTGTACTTGTTGTGGTTCTGAATCTGTTTTCCTTTCTCGTCTGTCTGTCAGATCCAGATGCAGACGATGAGACCAAGAAGAACAACAGATGCAGCCTGGTCTGGGAGGTGAGTGGTTAACCATGACATCTTATTTCACTAACGCTCCAGGAGTGTAATGCATGCTTCATATAATAATCATGTTCATCTTGGACAACTGGCTTCTTTAAAATGGATTGATTGTAAACACAGTATAGACTGATCTAACCTTGTCTTTCTTCCCCTGCTGTTTTCTCTCCTGCCTCCATCTGTCCCCTATCCTCCTCCCAGGGCACGGCTAAGGAGCGTAACTACGGGGAGATTAAGTTTAAGCAGTGTCCTACAGAGAACATGGCTAGAGAACACTTTAAGAAGCACGGAACAGAACACTACTGGGACCTGGCTCTGAGCCAGAGCGTGCTGGAGAGCACTGATGACTGAAGGGAGAGCATCACTCGAGCTGAGGAGGATCTCTTACCACTGACCCAGGGTCCGATAGTTGTTCATCCTCATAATGGTTGGGAGTTATCTGATCCTGGATCAGTGGTGAAGCACATTGTTACCTTGTGCACCAGAGACATGCAAAGGTCAGGGGTGATTCTACCCCTCTTACAGATACATTCACAACCCCAACCCAGCCTTGTATGGCTGGCTGCCTGCCTGTTATTGTGTGTTGACTTAAGACGGAGGGAGACGGATTGGGAGTGCTGGTTGGAGAATGGTTGAGGGCGTAGATTAGGAGGGATATATGGTGTGTATAGATATCATTGAGAGAGGTGTACACTGTTCTGCAATCACATTTTGTGGAAGAGTTGATAACTGTGAGACTAGCAGTTAGGGTGTCATTCAGGTTGTCAGTTGATGTGTGTCAGTGTTTAATACTATGTCTGACATCTCCACTGTGTGAGTGTTCTATAGCTCGCTATTGGCTTCTCTACCTGACTACAGTTCCTGAGTAAGCCCAGTTGTGGTCCAAATACAGTTCTGAAATATTGCCGCAATGTACTATTCCCAAGCAAAAGCCCTGTTTCGAATAAACAAAAACCAACCTATCAACGTAGAAGTAACTAAAGACTTTGAAACGTAATGAGATTGTACATTAGACTACGGTTTTTGTGTCATGTTTTTGGCCTTTTATTTTTAAAGAAAATTGACAATTTGTTTTTTGTGGAATGACCACATTGAGACAAGTATTGACTGACCCAAAATTGTTTTCTTTTCTTTAGAGATGTTTGTTTTGGATAAAATGTCTTCCCCTTATGTTTTGATCCTGTATATGTGGCCAATAAACACATGCAGGACAATACACTTTGTAATGAAAAATGAAAGCTTAATACCGTTGTGCACTTTTTAAATTATTTTTAGCTGCTACAAATCCAATGCAACACAGTGAGAGGTGACATTTTATAATGCTTGCTATTGGATACAACCAACCTGTAACAAACAACCCGAAAGGGTTGTAAAAATTGGTCAAACTGTTGAAGTTGCCTGCCCCTCCAACAGTTTTCAGAATCTGACCCGAGATCTGTAGGGGGCGTGTCTCCTCTCGCCTGTCTGTCACACTTTTGCTACCTTCATGACTCATTGCGGTGTCCGTGTATGCGGTGTCCGTGTCTGCAGTACCAGAGAGGACTGGAAAAATGGCGGCGGGTTCTGGAGCTGTTAGCGGCCATGGTGGCCGCGGCGCTTTGGAGGCCACCCTGGACCGCAGATTCCAAGGAGTATCCAACACTATGGAGTCTATACAGGGACTGTCGACCTGGTGCATTGAAAATAAAAAGTATCACAGCCTTATCGTTCGGTACTGGATGAAGTGGCTCAAGAAATGTGAGTAGCTAACGTTAGCTTGTCATTCGTTAGCTAGCTTTCCCTGCTACTATACACACGTTAGCTAATCAATTATGTTCCTAATGTGTTACCGACAAATGTTGACTCCATAAAGTTCATGCATAGCTAAAATAAGATGGGTAATAAAACTTGTGCTTTGTACTTATAGTTAGCTGCCTTGCAAGCCAATGTAACTAACTAGTTATAGTAAGGTAGTTAGTGCCTACCAGTTGCTGCAGTTCAGCATATCTTTACGTATATTAACGTTAGTAAGCGACGTGTGATCAACTTCGTTTGCTCGAACCTGACCTGTCTCCACGTATGGTTCGACATTGCACCTGTTTTGTGCGCATCGCACGCGCTGTTTTTGCAGATGAGATGGGAGCTAGGTACTTAGCTAGCTAGCCAAACTATCAAATGTGTTGAAATTTGAGTTAAAATGGGGGTAGTGTTGACAGCACAGGTGATACATGTTGCTGGGTAAGCAAGTGGGCTGAAAACCGGTCTTTAGGAAGAAATCTGGGTTAGGCCCAGGGTCGATTGTATGGTTGTTTTAACGGGGTGGCAAAGAGGGGGCCAACACCAGTCGTGTGGCCATGGGAAATTAGTATATTTTATAACAAAAAGCGTTAAATTGTCTTAAAATACGACGCATTGTATTGCATAACTGTTTCAGACCCGTCGGCAAACGGGTGGCTAGCTGGTTTAGTTTAATACAAAATATCGACAAATGCATTCAAAAGAGGGACAAAGTACGTTTTTTTGGGGGGGGCATTTTCCCCATGATTCGTCAACTCGCACACAGTTGCTGTCCTGCACATCGGATCACTGCACTTTCCTGCATAGGTCTATTTATTTAGTAAATGTGAAAGCACATCATCCCCGACAGACACAAGCAAAATCTCTTTACATGAATGTTGTAGCGTCCTACACCTAAACATTAGCGATCTGGTATGCTGTATGTGAAGAAAAGGAGACGATTTCTCAGTCTGATAATCTGTAGGCTACTAACAACACACAGCCGACTATGCGCCCTATCCCCCTGGCCAGGGTAAACTAAGCTTTAACGTTATGTATTTATGGCCCATTTGTTTGCATTAGAAGAAAATGTGATCAAGTTGGATTTATATTCAAACTTGGGCTGGCTAGGCTACCTAGACCTTTTCAATCCAAAGTGATTCGCTGGAAATAATTAGTCAACACAATAGCGATTACATAAGAGTTCGTTTTTTATTGCCATCCACAGTTGCATAGGTCTACATGATACAAACCTGTATAAAGCAACCTCAGCCCGGAGTTTTATTGTCCATTCATAGTGGTCTCCGTCTGTGTTTTAAAACAATTCATATGAACAAGTAAAAGGTTGCTGCAGTCAGACAGGGTTTTCATCCTCCCCAGGGCCAGGAGTTTTCTGACCTGATTAGAGAAACTGGTCCCAGCATTGTCCATATAAAACCTTTTTACAACTGATTAATCACTGTCATAAGGTCTGGTGTTTTACCTGGTTAGGTTATCAGATCAGGAAAAACTCCAGGCCCAGTGGAAAAGATGTGCCCTACCACTCTGAGACTTGTTGCCACCTCTGCTGTTTCAACTGTTAATTTGTATCTGCCCAATGTATTAAAATGAATACATTTGAAGTGATCCATATTGATCCGTATTCAAGTTAGATCCTACCACCATGTCCAGTGGTAACTCCCCCATCCAAGACATTTTTTAAAGTTTAAGATGTATGTTTCTATACAATTTAAAAGCTCTAAAATGCTATTGGGGAATGGCAAACATAACTCCAGCCATTATCACTTTGGCTACTGTAGCTTCATTCACCTCAGTCAATAAGGGACATGCATAACATTCTAGAACAAACACATGCCATAGTCTACAGCAATAAACAGCTACACTGGGAAACTAGTTTAGTTTGCTGTCAAGTCAAACATCAGTTACCTAGCAATTTTCCACCTCTGCACTGCTTTCATCAACTCAACTGAGAGAGAAGTCATGCATGCTGGGCTCTCCGTTGTCCCAAAGGAGACAGCCAGCCAATCAAACAGCCTTCCCGCCAGAACAAACCCACTGTCCTTTCTCTCCAATCTGAGCCAGATTGACAGCGCTCTGACCCAATGAGAATGGCGGGACACTAAGGGTGGCCAATCATATTTCAGGGGTGGCACCTCGCAATGCCCCTGGGTAGGCCTCGCTAAGATCTTAACTCCAGTGTTTGGCATAGCTATCTATATTTGTCAAACACTGGGGTTAAATTCTTAGCTAGCTAGAGTAGGCCTAGACCTAAACTTTGACTGTCATTCATTGTGTTTTTGAGGGGTTATTTAATGAAGTCGTGGTGTGATATGTCATGGAAATAGATATGCCAGTGTTTTGTTGTTTATGGAAACTGATGTTGTCCACTTTCCTTGCCTCCAGCTATAAATGTATAGCTGGTTTTCAATGCTTTCATTGCCCTGAGCAGTTTTTGTTAATTAAAAATGAATTGCACTGCAGTAGACTAAACATTTGCACGGCTGCATGTGTTCCCATCACTCTCTGTCCCTGTCATTGGCTCAACCACATGTATATCTGTTGTCTATGGTGCTGTGCTTTATGTATGATGTCCTCAAACATTCAAACTAGCTTTTGAACTCAGTCAACCAAAGATAAAGTTGGTGAGTTGTAGGCTTCGTTGTCCAGGTGAAACTTTCAACTCAAATGTTTTAATTTTCACGGAATGTTGGATGGCCATGTTAACGGTTCCGTTCCTAGGGTTGTGTTGTAATGCAGTGTTTCCGCTGCACTCATTTAACTGTGGCGCTGCGCCACGGCAAGATCATTGCCGCCAAGCCCCAAAAATATGAAACATAAATATTTCTGTCGAGGCACAATTTGGTGCTAGAACAGTCCAGTCCACATTTACTTTTCCCCTGCAAACAAAATGTAATGACTAGACAAATCAGATAACCGCATAGTAGAATAGTTCGTCTATTTCCCTCTTGAGATTCATTCATGTTATGAGTGCAGGTTTCCCTCCCTATAGCAATATCACAAACGGATACACAACAATTCTTGCGATCCCAGGGAAAAGCAGTTTTAATGGCCTTAGTTAAAAAGAGGGCGTTGTCAGCTTTCCATTCCTACTTTATTTATTTCTTAACTCCTGAATATGTGCGAACTGCACCACAGAGCTTTTGGCAGTATCACGGTTAAGCACATTATCACGGTCATTTGCTGTGAGTGTATAGGGGAGAGTGGGGCTAAATGTAACACAGTCCATTGTAAGGTACCTTGGGGTGAAACACCACCTGACCTCGCTTGTTTTTGGGGGGTGACAAAAAAATAGTGCTGAAACAGATTCCATTTTTAGTTGAGCAAGAGCAGTGGGAAAGTGTTGGGGGGGGGGGGCATGAAGTGGTTTCGGTGAGAAGTAGAGGCAGGGGGTTGCGTTATACTCCAAGTGGTGGAATACCCCAAGTTACCCTAACCGGAAGACAGGGCTACATTATGTTCCCTATTTATGCAAGTTTTTTGGGACATTTCACTAATAGGATGCTAACTAGTTAAGAGATTACATTTTGGATGTAGCTAATGATTAGCCCAATAGGGTAAATGCAGATAAGCAACCCTATGCTTCAGCCTATTTATTTATAGCCACTATGCTGCATCCGTTGGGCTACAGGTGATAATGCTAATAGCATACCTGATAATATGGACCATGCATATGCTATATGCATGGTCAAATAGTTAAAATAATTTTAACATATGTTATTGGGTCTCCCCCCAATGCAAATAAATATTCCAGAGAAAATACTGTTGTAATGTGTTGCATGACCAACTGGAAATAACTAACTGTTGGTTAATCTCGGTCACGTGTTTCTGCTATGAGATTGAGAAAATATATGTGTTTATTGTTTACAGTAGTAGGGGCCTATGTGATGTTCTGTTTCTGAACACATACCTTTTTTCCACTTAAAAAATTAATCCTACTGTACCTGAGCTGGTGCAGGTAGTGGTACAGATTTTACCACTACAACTTGAGTTCATCGCGGTTTGGTTTGGAAGGCAGCGTGCTAATTAGGTACCCAAAATATCTGGTCCTGGCTGGCTTATACTAGATCAAGGAGTTCTGTGTTGGGTCAGGAGGAACCACTGGTGCCCCTGGTGGTGGTACTGAAAAGCTTTTATGTGGGTCACGGAACAGAAAAGGTTTCGGGAACCAATTTCGGCAAACTGGGCTGTCCCTCTTAGAGGTACGCTAAGCCTAATGCTGTAATGCCAGTTGACATGCATCATTTGCCCATGATTGCTATCTGATGGTTCATGTGGCATCGCAGTCTGCCGGGCCAAATTGCCAGGTACCTCACAATACCATATTATCACCATACTTTGGTGCTGATACTATGTGTATTGTGATTTTGATACAAAGATTTTATTGCGATTTGAAGTTCCAAAGATATTGCTCACCATATGTCCGCTGCAGAGGCACTAGAGGACCATGAGAACGTTTGGATCAGTCATTGAAATAAGTGCTGAAAACAATTGGTTTTCTATTTAAAATGATTGAGAACAAGCTATGTAAAAAGAGTTTTGTTGCAGGTGCAGCCAACTAGCCCAAAATAATATTGCCACATTGTCAAAACAGTAAGAAGTATAATCAAAAAGAATATCCTGATATGTAACTATATACCGTGGGGCAAAAAGTATTTAGTCAGCCACCAATTGCGCAAGTTCTCCCACTTAAAAAGATGAGAGAGGCCTGTAATTTTCATCATAGGTACACTTCAACTATGACAATGAAAATCACATTGTAGAATCTTTTCTGTAAGTCTTCACAAGGTTTTCACACACTGTTGCTGGTATTTTGGCCCATTCCTCCATGCAGATATCCTCTAGAGCAGTGATGTTTTGGGGCTGTTGCTGGGCAACACGGATTTTCTATGGGGTTGAGATCTGGAGACTGGCTAGGCCACTCCAGGACCTTGAAATGCTTCTTACGAAGCCACTCCTTCGTTGCCCGGGCGGTGTGTTTGGGATCATTGTCATGCTAAAAGACCCAGCCACGTTTCATCTTCAATGCCCTTGCTGATGGTAGGCTTTGTTACTTTGGTCCCAGCTCTCTGCAGGTCATTCACTAGGTCCCCCCCGTGTGGTTCTGGGATTTTTGCTCACCGTTCTTGTGATCATTTTAACCTCACGGGGTGAGATCTTGCGTGGAGCCATTTCCTAATAATTGCTCCCACAGTTGATTTCTTCAAACCAAGCTGCTTACCTATTGTAGATTCAGTCTTTCCAGCCTGGTGCAGGTCTACATTTTAGTTTCTGGTGTCCTTTGACAGCTCTTTGGTCTTGGCCATAGTGGAGTATGGAGTGTGACTATTTTGCGTTGTGGACAGGTGTCTTTTATACTGATAACAAGTTCAAACAGGTGCCATTAATACGAGTGGAGGACAGAGGAGCCTCTTAAAGAAGAAGTTACAGGTCTGTGAGAGCCAGAAATCTTGCTTGTTTGTAGGTAGGTAACCAAATACTTATTTTTCCACCATAATATGCAAATAAATTCATTAAAAATCCTACAATGTGATTTTCTGGAATTTTTTTATCTCATTTTGTCTGTCATAGTTGAAGTGTACCTATGATGAAAATTACAGGCCTCTCATCTTTTTAAGTAAGAGAACTTGCACAATTGGTGGCTGACTAAAAACTTTTTTGCCCCACTGTATATATCCCCCCCATCACTATGGCTTTGGAGGTTGAAACTTTAAACCCCCAGACGTGGCCCTGAGTGTGTCTGTGTTTGTTGGTCTGTGTCCACTTAAACTACGGTGTCCGCTGGAGTAGAACAGTGATGCTCAGTCACATACTCCTGTGTGTGCAACAGGTGTTCCATCCAAGGCCCCACATTTACACCCAATCACATGTCCAAGTCCATAATCATTCTGCAATATTCACAACTGAAGATTTGGAAGGATCTTTACAATATAGCTTAGGCCAGGGAAGGAAGCTAGGACCCTGTTGCCATTGAAAGCGATTGTTTATTTGATATTTTGAACTGTTTCCCCTTCCCCACCACTCAGACTTAGTTAGGCCTAGACTTAGTTAGGCCTAGACTTCAGCAAGTTCTATTTTTTGACTCCAGGATCTTTTCGAAGAAGAGTCGTTTCATGTAATGAATTTAGGATATGAATTAGAACTCATTGTTACATTCATTGGATATCTTGGGGCTCGATTCAATCCACAGTGCTAGACAAGTCAGTTAACATGTTCTTATTTACAATGACTGCCTACCCCTGCCAAACCCGGACCACCCTGGGCCAATTGTGTGCTGCGCTATGGGACTCCCAATCACGGCCGAATGTGATACAACCAGGGACTGGATTCGAACCAGGGACTGTAGTGACGCCTCTTGCACTGAGATGCAGTACCTTAGACTGCTGCGCCCCTCGGGAGCCCACGCTGTTTGGTTTGCGTACTGTAGACAGCATAGAGCTGGTTGTTTACTGTTCTGTGCCTAGTCTTCATCTCTTCCTCACCTGGTTGAATACTTTCCAACTCGTCCTCCCTGAATGCATTTTCCCATGGGGAGTCAGGGGGGGATGTTTCTCTCTCCTTTGACTTGACAACTGTTCCAACTCGTCCTCCCTGAATGCATCTTCCCATGGGGAGTCAGGGGGGACGTTTCTCTCTCCTTTGACTTGACAACTGTTCCAACTCGTCCTCCCTGAATGCATCTTCCCATGGGGAGTCAGGGGGGACGTTTCTCTCTCCTTTGACTTGACAACTGTTCCAACTCGTCCTCCCTGAATGCATCTTCCCATGGGGAGTCAGGGGGACGTTTTCTCTCCTTTGACTTGACAACTGTTCCAACTCGTCCTCCCTGAATGCATCTTCCCATGGGGAGTCAGGGGGGACGTTTCTCTCTCCTTTGACTTGACAACTGTTCCAACTCATCCTCCCTGAATGCATCTTCCCATGGGGAATCAGGGGGGACGTTTCTCTCTCCTTTGACTTGACAACTGTTCCAACTCGTCCTCCCTGAATGCATCTTCCCATGGGGAGTCAGGGGGACGTTTCTCTCTCCTTTGACTTGACAACTGTTCCAACTCGTCCTCCCTGAATGCATCTTCCCATGGGGAGTCAGGGGGACGTTTTCTCTCCTTTGACTTGACAACTGTTCCAACTCGTCCTCCCTGAATGCATCTTCCCATGGGGAGTCAGGGGGGACGTTTCTCTCTCCTTTGACTTGACAACTGTTCCAACTCATCCTCCCTGAATGCATCTTCCCATGGGGAGTCAGGGGGGACGTTTCTCTCTCCTTTGACTTGACAACTGTTCCAACTCATCCTCCCTGAATGCATCTTCCCATGGGGAGTCAGGGGGGACGTTTCTCTCTCCTTTGACTTGACAACTGTTCCAACTCGTCCTCCCTGAATGCATCTTGCCATGGGGAGTCAGGGGGGACGTTTCTCTCTCCTTTGACTTGACAACTGTTCCAACTCGTCCTCCCTGAATGCATCTTCCCATGGGGAATCAGGGGGGACGTTTCTCTCTCCTTTGACTTGACAACTGTTCCAACTCGTCCTCCCTGAATGCATCTTCCCATGGGGAGTCAGGGGGGACGTTTCTCTCTCCTTTGACTTGACAACTGTTCCAACTCGTCCTCCCTGAATGCATCTTGCCATGGGGAGTCAGGGGGGACGTTTCTCTCTCCTTTGACTTGACAACTGTTCCAAACTTGGACTCAACTGAGATGTATGAAAGGCTTCTGTATTGTTATTTTATGTTACAAAGTGGTAATGCATCTGTTTATTTTGTTACCATTTACTAAGATATACCCTACTTAGTGGTTTACACTAGTCATCACAGCTGTCCTGCACAAGATGCTGAGGCTCTAGGGCGTAGGCTAATATCACTTTCAGTTTATCAACTGGCTTCAATGACCCTAATTGATATTGTGGGACTCGTACATACCGTTTCTAGTCTTGTCTGCTTCAGAACCTGATCTGTGTTTGATTTGTCTGTTTTCCCTACTCCATCAGCTGTCACTTTGAAATACCTTAACTCTGGGTGTGCAGGCTTTGAATGTATGGTGTTCTCCAGCTTTGAGTCATTTACATTTTTTTAATTACATGAATGTCATGAACGTTGTCTTGTGTCAGAGTGTGACAACGCTGTCTGCTGAAAACAATGTGCCACGAATGAATCGGTGGCGGTGCTGAACATTATTATTGACATTGTGACTACCGTGTTGCATGCTGCATCTTTGAACATGTTCAACTGGATCTTCATATATTCAGGGAGGGAGACATTAGAAGCCTTTATATTGCTGTTCAAGCTGTGTGTTTCCCCCAACAACCAGGCTTCATTTCTGTTGGACTCCATTTACCTGCATGACAAGCCTATTTGGTTTCCATGTCTTAGCTTTGCCTGTAACACAGGGCTTCAGTTGGAGAAGTTGTCAGTTGAACAAAGTGTGCGCTGCAGTAATGATGTTTTGTCTGTGCGTTAATTTAGGTTTAGGCTGGTCATCCACTGGCTGGTCTAGGTTTAGGCTGGTCATCCACTGGCCGGTCTAGGTTTAGGCTGGTCATCCACTGGCCGGTCTAGGTTTAGGCTGGTCATCCACTGGCCGGTCTAGGTTTCGGCTGGTCATCCACTGGGCGGTCTAGGTTTAGGCTGGTCATCCACTGGGCGAGGGCGGTCTAGGTTTCGGCTGGTCATCCACTGGCCGGTCTAGGTTTAGGCTGGTCATCCACTGGGCGAGGGCGGTCTAGGTTTCGGCTGGTCATCCACTGGGCGGTCTAGGTTTAGGCTGGGCATCCACTGGGCGAGGGAGGTCTAGGTTTAGGCTGGTCATCCACTGGGCGAGGGAGGTCTAGGTTTAGGCTGGTCATCCACTGGGCGGTCTAGGCTTAGGCAGGTCATCCACAGGACTAGTGTGGTCTACGCTTAGGCTGGTCAACGTTTTTGATGTGGTTAAACATCAGGCTTCTGAGGACCCACTAACCCTCTTCCTCCTCCACCTATTCTTCTTCTTCCCTGTCTTCCTCTCCTCCTTCTCTCCATCAGCGGACACCAACCACCGCCTGAATCTGTTCTATCTCGCCAATGATGTAATACAGAACTGCAAGAGGAAGAACGCCATCGTCTACCGCTCAGCCTTCGCTGAGGTGCTCCCCAACGCTGCACTAATGGTCAAGTGAGTGAACTGCTCTGGATTATATGAATATTGTGAGGCACATCCTAACTTCCATTTGAGGCACGTTTTAATTGTCAATGGGGAGACTAAGTGAACATCTGATTTAGGTGGAAGTTAGGATGAGCCCTTGTATGATGACATTGACCACCAATCTCTTGCTGACTGAATCTGTGCCCTTCTGACCTCTTGCCCTTTGACCTGTTGTCTTGCCAGAGACCCGAAGGTGCGTAAGTCAGTGGAGCGGATCTTCACTATATGGGAGGAGAGAAACGTCTATCCTGAGGAAGTCATCACTCAGCTCAAAGCCAACCTGGCCAAGAAGGAGAGAGAGAGGGAGAAAGAGAAGGCTAAAGAGATGCCTCCTCCGCCAGGTCAGTCTCCTATGCACCTATTTCCTTCTCTCCTCACCATCTTTTCCTTTTGCTGTCTCTCTCTATTTCTGTAACCTCTGGGTCTGTATGAGTCAACAGGTCAGTGTGTTGTGTTGTGGTTTTGTCCTGTAGCCCCAGTCAACCCCAAAGCTGCCCTGAAGTCCAAGATTGTGGCTGATTTCATAGTAAGTGTATTTTTTCCTGTCCTCTGCTAAATTGCTTTGACCCTTTTTAAAGGGGTAATCTGCAGTTGCTACATCCATCCATTTGTGGTTTTGATGATAAATTTAATGATTTGTACCCATTGATTCTTGAAGAATATAACTTTTAGAAATGCCTCATGAGCTTAGTTCAACTGTCACACCCCATCAGAACCCCAAATATAAGCTTGTTTTACGACAATATTTGTAAACAACAAATGTAAACAAACACTATATAGCCTCCAAACATGGTTAAAACGATAATGTTGATATCATGGATGGTCAGTCCTTGTATCCATAGCTCTGTCTATGAATTTGAGTGGTTACTTTTCTTCAGCCCTGTCCCTCAGCCAAACAGTGGTGGGGATGATGCTTTGTTTCAACTGATGATTGGCCCTTGATGGAGCTGCACACAATAATAGTCTTTCCCTCCTTCCCCACGCCCTCCCTCTTTCCTTCCCCCTCTCTCTCCAGCCCCAGTCGTTCATCGAGCAGCTGGCGGGCTTCAAACGGGTGGTGGAGGAGGAGGAGCTGAGGGAGACCCAGCTGACAGCTCTCAGAGTGGACGTCTGCAGCACGGAGGCCCTCAAGAGACTCAAAGGTCAGTGGTCAAAACAGGGTTACGGCCAGGGTTCATGCCTAGGGCTGTTAAGGTGACCGTATTACCGCCACACCGGCAGTCAAGAGTCGTCATGACTGCAGTCAAATTCCATGTGACCGTTGAATCACAGTAACTAGGCGTCTCTCTGATGTCCCCTATAGTCAGTAGTAGCCTACCAAACTTGCTAATGGCCTGGTACTCAGCTCTCTATTGACCCTCAAATTACTCTGACATCAATGCAATGGAAAATCAAATGGAACACTTCATGAGAGCCCTGGCGTTAAGAGTTTGAGGGGAATAGGATCACCTGTTGTGTAGCGAGAGTCGGCTCAAAGCTGGTTGATGCATAGAATAAAGTACATGTTCCTATAAGCCCATGTTGCACAACATTTCTAAAGGCTATGCTATTCATTTGCTTGAGAAAACAGAGTTTTGATGGCCTCTAATAAAAAGAGGAGAATCCAATCCGCTTTCTATAGTCTAGGCCTCCTATATTTATTTCTCAACTTTCCTAATATTAAGCACTTTGCTTTGCTTTGCTTTGCTTTACAATCAGAGTAGCCCCCCTGAGTGGTGCGGCGGTCTAAGACACTGATAGGTGATAGAGGCGTCACTACAGATCCGGGTTCGATCCCGGGTTGTGTCGCAGCTGGCCGCAACCTGGAGACCCATGAGGCGGTGCACAATCGGCCCAGCGTCGTCTGGGTTAGGGGAGGGTTTGGCCGACAGGGATATCCTTGTTCCATCGCGCTCTGGTGACTCCTTATGGCGGCCGGGCACATGGGCGCTGACTTCGGTCGCCTGCTTTGCGGTGTTATCTCCTACATATTGGTGTGGCTGGCTTCTGTGTACTCTTGTTTAAATGACTTATTTTCCTCTTGTCCTCTGTCCATCTCTACACCAGACAAGGCCGGAGGGAACAAGTTTGCCAAGGACTTTGAAGAGGGCAGTCAGAAGCTGCAGGAGTTTGTCAGTTTCCTGGAGAACCAGATGCCTGTAGGGCCCCCTCTGCTGGAGGCTCTAGGAAACGCAGACGTCTTCTATGAGATGCAATACAAGGAAGTTAAGATCGTGGCCAGCGTGAGTATCAACCAATCATTCACGCAATCAATCTGATCATCATCTATCAAATAAATAATCTAATCAATATCTAATACATCTAATTCTATGGTTCTAATTTTCAAGGCCTACAAAACCTTTGCCAACCGCGTGGTCAACCTCAAACGTAAACTGGATGCCCTCAAGTCCTCTCTTCCCGGTCCCGAGGACTCTCCCATCCCCTCCCCCTCTGAGGACGCTCCCTCACCCACCGGCTCTGACTCCCCCTTCCTGGGGCTGGGAGGAGGCCGAAGGGGTAGGCTGGGCTTTGACCCGGACCTGGATGGGAGTGCCATGGATGAGAGGGACATGGGGGTTGTGAGAGAGGGAGACAACAGAGATGTGGAGGACATGGATCTGTCTGAGGAGGACATGGAGACAGCCAACCCAGGTGAGATGGCAGTAGGGAATTCTCAATGAGACTAAACCTGTCAAAATAAACACGTTAACCCCTTGTTTCCATCAGCTGAGAAGCAGTCGTCATCAGCCACCGTTTCCAAGGTGACCAGCTCCAAGACCACAGCAAAACCCGCCCCTGTCACACTCATTCGAACCTCCACCGAATCTCCACTCAAAAAGGCAGCCTCGTCTACCCCCACGCCAGTGACCCTCAGCGCCCCTACGAGCGCGGGTGTGAGTGGTCCTAGCGGTCCGACCGCTCCGCTGGGAATGAACCTGGCCAATGTGGACCTGGGCAAGATCAGCTCCATACTGAGCAGTATCACATCAGCCATGAAGAACACAGGTGTGTGTGTGTGTGGATTTAAGTTAATATATGGATTCTGTGACATGCTGGTACAGAAATGTTATAACATGTTTGCATAATAAGATTGTTCTCTCTCTCTTTCTCTCTGTGTGTCTCTGTCTCTCTCAGCAGCCAGCCCTGTGTCTCGCCCCTCCCCTGGAACTCCCACCACCCCTCTGGCCAATCATCTTCCTCCAAAACCCCAGTTGGCCCCACCCCTCCAAGCCCAGCCCTGGCCAGCATCCTGTCCAGAGTGAACGTCACCCCTGAAGGCATCCTCAACGCCCTGTCAAAGACCCAAACACAGAGTGAGACACACATAAGATAGTAAACCAGACAGGCAGATTTATAGACAGACTTTGAGATGGGAAATGCAAAGCTTCTGTTGGAATTGTTTTGGGGGGCACTTTTTATGTTGAGTAACTTGTGTATCTGCTGGTGTAATTATCTCCACCCACCCCACTTTCTCTCTCTCCCCATGTCTTTGTTTCTCTCCATCTTCTCTTCTCTCTCTTCAGGTCTGTCCTCCCTGCTGAGGTCTGGTAGCTCCTCCTCCTCTGCCCCCTCCTCCCATGCCTCCCCAGACTCCTCAGCAGCCAAGGGCCCCCCCACACCCACCACTCCTAGCAACACCAAACCCCCCCTGACCAACAGTCTCAAACGAGACACACCTGAGAGGAGCAGAGGAGCCAGGGATTGGGAGAAAAACCGAGAGGCCTCCCCTCCTCCTCCTCCTCCTCCTCCTCCCTCTCTCCCTAGCCGCTCTGTCTCTCCTCCCAGCCTAGAGTCAAAGATCAACCGTTTCCTCCAGGGGAACCCAGGGTTCAGTCTGGGCCTGGGGGATGGGAGCCCTCTGCTGGGGGGAGACGGGGTAGACGGGACCCCCGTCAGGGATGAGAGCGGGGGCACCCCCACCCAGGACGAAATCATGGACACACCAGGGGGTGTCTCCTCCGACCCCCTTGGCCTCAACAGTGACCCCAAGAGCTTAGGCTCATCCAAAGGTCATGATCTTTCACCCACGGCCTACCGCAGTGACCCGTGGGACGCCGTCATCACCCCAACAGGAAGCAGCAGCGACGTGGACTTCCTCTCTTCCTCTTCTCGTTTCCAAGGCTACGGAGCGGGGAAGAAGGCCGCCAAGCTGAAGGAGGAAGATTCGAAGAGGAAGATTAGCTCTTCATCACTGGGAAGCAGCAAGGTGAAGAAGGATGGACAGAACAGTCACGGGAAGAGTCACGGGAACAACAGATCAGTCGAAGGAGAGAGGAGAGCGTCCATAGGTTCTCGCAAGACCAGCAGCGGGTCAGAGGAGGGAGGAATGAGTGGAACGAGGGATGAAAAGGGAAAGAGGAGAGGAGAGGATGGTGGGGGCTCATCTGATGGGGAGGGGGGGCAGTACCACCGTATCGAGACGCTGGTATCACCTTGCACAGAGGGAGCACCTTTCCAATCACTGGGGGGCTTCTCAAACCGCCAGCCAACCGGAGAGCGCATCCAGACGGTGGAAAGTATTCGCGTGATTGGACAAGGGCTGCGTCGCGGGGATGGAGAAGGGGGGAGGCCAGGCGGAGGGATGTGGTACGATGAGGAAGGGTACCTGGATACCCAGCCCCCCTCACCTTCCCCTCAGGGCGGCTCTGACGACATGACTTCACCCCCCATGCCTCCCCCGACCTCACACCACCACCACCCTCCTCATCCTCATTCTAATCACCCTCCCCACCCTCATCCGCACGGCCCCCCACCCCAGTTTCAGATGCCCCCCTACCATGGGGAGAACCCCCAGGGTCCCCTGCCCTCACACCTCCACCATCACCCCCCCCCTCCCTTCTTCAACTCCCCTCCTCCACCCATCCCACGCCCTCCACCCCCTCCCATGCCCCAGCTCCCTCCACCTCCGCGCAACTTCCTCCCCCCCTCGGCAGTCATGGTAGGCGGGGTTCTAGTCCCCATTGACCGCCAACTGCCCCTCCCTCCCCAGGTCCGCCCAGACGGAGGAGACCGAGGGGGGATGGGAGTGGGACCCAGGGGGGGTAAAGGTGGTCCCACTCCCCTCATGTCCTCTCTGTTAGGGGAGCCCCCTAAGATGCCTCGTCCCGGCACAGTCAAAGAGCATTTCACTCCCCGCCACGCACCCCCTCTCCACCGCCCCGGCACCCCCGGTGCCCCGCCTCCCTTATTGGGCCGTGTCAAGGATGGCATCAACCTCCCTCCTCCACCCCCCTCCTCCTCCACCCCTCCCTCTCCCTCAGGCGACCCCCTGCTTCCTCGCCCCCAAGCTCCTCCGCTCCAGCACCCTCCCGCTAGCGCACCTGCCCAGCCCCGACACCCCAACCCCAACCATCCCCACCATCCCTCGCCGTCCCTCCTACGCCTACCCTCCCCCAATCCCTGCCCCCCCATCAACTCCACCCCCCAGAGACCTTTACTCCACCCTCGCGGCCCCCCTGTCCACCCACACCTAAACCGAGAGCCACCCATGTTCCGCGGGGGCAAGCATCCTGGCCCTCCATTCGCCGGGGGCCGAGGAGGTCCCTTCTACCCCCCCAAGAGACCTTTCTTACCCCCACGCTATTGAAATGTTAACCCATGCTGAATGAAAAGCGACCCACACACCTAGCTACCCAACACGGGGAGAAGATGTGTAGAACCCTTATGGTATGAGCCCAGTCTGTCCTCACTATGTTAATCCTAGTGGAGTCATTTGTTTTATTACATTTAGCTGATCGCACCTTGACACAAACTAGCACGTCACCTCACCACAATACAGTACCAGCTTAGCAATTATGCACAGTGTTATGGATGAAATAGGTAACCAAACCAAATCTGCCTCCCCCTCCCCTCCTCCAATCCCCAGGAGCAACAATGTTCTCTGCTTCCCCTCACTAAAGCAGTGAGGGAGTAATGGAGGTGTGAACTAGAAGGAAGACGACAAGCACAGATCAAATAGAAACAGAAACAGGTGGTTATTCTATTTCACTAAAATTCTACTTACCTCCGGTATTGTTTGAATAAGCTGATATAAACACTTTCAGAGAGAGAGAGGGATGGATAGATGGGATGGGCTGGAGGGATGGATGGATGGATGGATGGATGTGAGGGGCTGGAGAGATGGATTGGGCTGGAGAGATGGGATGGGCTGGAGGGAGGTTGGGATAGATGGGAGGGGGTTTGATTGAGGAACAAAGTTTCTCCCTGAGTGTGTCCTAAATACAACCCTTTTCTCAATAGGATTTGGTTATCCAAATGAGTGCTGACTTTATGATCAGTGCTGTTGTGAAGTTTCTCCACCATAACCCCAACATGCTCCCAGTGCATCGTATTGCAAATAATAACCTTGTTTCTCTCCTAGAGGTTTTCATGCTTAAGTCTCTCTTCCTTCTGCATATTTCTCAGCTTTTAAATGTATAGACTGAATGAGTTGGCTGTGTTGCGACTATTAAACCTCGGTTGTTTGTGTAAAGAGCAGAGTCATCGCTATTCGCTAACTTGTGATTGACGCCATTGTGAAGAAGCCTTAGCTGTAGTTACACACCGAGGCAGCGATGTTTGTGCTTCTCATTGCTCTAACAAAACACCACTCTGTCCATCTCCATTTCTCCAATCTGAGGGGGGAGGAGAGTGAAGAATCGTCCAGTGTAAAGACGCATTTAACAGATAATAATGAGTTGCGGAGACTCAGTAGTTGAGGCGGGTGCTTTAGAAGTTTGAACTATGAACCCGCTGTGTCTCTACTAGGCCATCGCTACCTGTATTGTCTTTAATAAAATCCAGTTTCAACCCAACCAAGGGGAGGGTACTACTTTCTTTGATAGTCACTGTCATGGATACCGTTAATACCAGTCTCAGCAGTTGTCATGGATACCGGTAAGACCAGTCGCAGCAGTTGTCATGGATACCGGTAAGACCAGTTGCAGCTGTATGATAGATGTTATTTTGGTCTAGTTATTCAAAGCTGAATTGAAATGCAGAAACATTACTTATAACAGTACAAACAATGTAATTTTTCCCCCAACTGCTAATTTGTTCTGAGTTGTTTTGGATTTCTTGCTGTGATTTTTGTTGTGGCTGTATCCTCATGTCAGATGTAAAATATCTATACTTCCCTGTGCAGTGCACTGTCTCTGTCCAGTCCAGAAGTCCTTTTTCTTTGTTACTTTTGACCTGTTCCCTTCGCTACCTTTCCTAGATTTAGTCTCTTATCTTTCCTCCTTTCCTTCCTCTGACGCTGTACATTTACAACTGTAGAATACCAAGTAACACCAATGAAGAAGTGATGAGTGAATTATCTGCCAACATTCATTACTCATTAAGATAATGGACACCTATGTAAATGCTCCTCTAAATTTCCCATCAGTGTTAGTTTATCAGTTTATAGTGTTCTGCTGTACATTTCTGAATGGAAGCGATGCTGTTCTGAATCAATGGTACAGAGCAGCTACTACTCTCACTCTGACTGTATGTATGATGTGATGCTTCTCTGTCACTGCTGATAATGACCAGATTAACGCAGGCAAGTTGGTTTGTGCACGTTTCCCTGCTGTACAGTAGACTAATGACTTCCCTTCTAACTCGTACCTCAGTTAGACAGCGAGACACCAGGATGGATTCAGAGATGTAATCATTTTCTTTGAACAGTTTGTTTAAATAATATTGTCATTCAATGTACTCTTGAGTTTGAAATATGTTTGTTTTGAATAACTTTTGAGTGAAAATGCTTAAGATTTGAGGAATCTAATGGTGTGTGTGTATAGTATGCATTAACTATGTAATGATTCAGTCATGAAGGGGGTGGTTGTGTTAAGTTCTCCATATGTTTAGATGCATTGCTATTCTTTTTATGATCATCAATGATGTTCTATCATTAATCTTTTGAGTGTCCAATCCTTTCCGATGCTACTGCTCTCCTCTCTCTACCACTGAGCCGTCCTGTAGTTCAGGGATTTACTATGTTTACCTATGACTGTCACAATTTAGACATACAGCCAGGCATTTACTTCATATGAAGACTTTACAGTTTAAACCACACTCCATGGAGTCCTACTGCATGTGTTTTTGTTTTAAAGACAGCCTCTGCAATTATGAATATTAAATTCATAATCAACCACTTGGCCTGACCTTTTAGGCACTTGTCGATCTGGGAGGATTACATAGGTGTAAGCCAATCAGCGGCAAGGTGCAGCTATTACCGTATTGCACCTATCCAATCCTTTCATATACGTGAAGTGCGTAGTAGAGACTAGGGGTTGATTTGGTGACGGGAACAGGCCACAGAGCACTGACATGAAGATGGTACTGTACCATATCGGTTAAGACCAGTGGTGGCTGGTGGCACTTCAGATGGGGAGGACGGGCTCATAGTAATGGCTGGAACAGAATAAATTGAGTGGTATCAAACACCTGGTTTGCCATGTGTTTTATACCAGTCCATCCATTATTATGAGTTATCCTCCCTTCACCAGCCTCCCATTGTGAGTTTAGTTATATTATTGAGTCTGAAGATCCTAACCCAGAAGTGGGTTACCATTTATTGTTTTCTATGCACACACACACACACACACACACACACACACACACACACACACACGTGATTCTATCCAACAGCATCTACCATACCATCTGCATTTAACCTTTTAGATTGACACTGGTTTTCTTGGTTGTGTAGTTCACATCCTTGCACAGAGCTCTAGTCCACATGTCTTTGCTGTCACATCCATAGTTCCCCCCCCAAGCCAGTCCACTGCATGTATGACGCACCTTGACGGTCTGGCGTTGAGTCTGTAACCCACCCAATATTCAGTGCAGTCACTTCACAGTACTTTAAATGTATTACCCCTATCCCATTTAATGAAAGGCAGTTGAGATCATATTGTAATATTACCACATCTCAGTGGCTTCCTCTCATCACCTTCATATACTGTTCTGAGAAGACCGGATAGGTGGAAGCAATGTGGGGCGAGTGCTAAAAGTATTTATTTCACCAGTTTCCTTCATTCAGATCAGTGGAGATGAAGGAAAGGATGCAATGAGAGCCATTGAGATGCTCTTCATACAAACATGAATAGGTTTCACCTTAAGAGAGTACACACGTCTCATATCTGTGTGGTGGTAGGGTTCACAGTATGAGATATTGACGGTGAATAAGTATTTAATTGTGCTTCATAATGGTCCATATTTCAGGTAGTAGCCAATGAGAAGGACATTGCCCCTAGACACTGATCTAATATCATTTTGGAGTTTTTTTCCCCTAATGAGATTTTGGAATCAGTATTTGGGGTAACCTGTGACTTTTAGGGCAACCTGATTTCTAGGGCTTTAACTCAATTTGTCTTTCTGTGATTCCTTGTGTCCTATCTCCTCACCCCTCAAATGTATTTGAGGAGAAGGCCCAAGGTCCCTTTAGGGCATTCTACCCGTTTCAGTGTATTTTTAGTGGCACTTTACAGGTGGTCCGAAATCCCCAGTTAATTTACTCTAGCGCCCCCAAGCGTTCTTTCAATGTTTTTTCTTATACGAGCCAGTCTGCGTCACTTGCAAATCCCCTTTTCTCTAAAATTATATTGACGTTTGTTAGTACATCAACACTATGTAACTTTTTGAAGTATATTTTACTTAAGTTATTTACATTTATGTAGAATAAATATTAAATATAAATATTTACGTGTATATCGGTAAAATAAAATGACCAAGTTATGTCTTAACTATTATACACAGACGTCTACAACCACTGAGCTTTGAACCAATATACCTTATGTGGAAAGAAATAACGAAACCCTATTGATCATATCACCATGCGCTCGTTATTGGTGTCTTGAATGTACGAATTGAGATGCCAGTGGCAAGGCTTCTCAAACCAATCCTGGTTATATGCTACTTTATATTAAAACAATGTAAACGAGGCTATTCATACTATTGCTTCCAGAAGTCTGTTGAAAGTAGCCTCATTTCTGCCCCACGTTAGAGGCGAGTACTTTTGAGCTATGCGCGTGTAATAGCCTAATAACGGTGCTCTGAGCTACAATATTCTCTGCTCTTCCTCCATCTTTATGCGGCCAATCAATGAATGGATGTGTGTTACTTGCTGGCTCTCACAGGGACCAACCCTGTTGCCTCACCGTTGATCAATTCTCTTCAGGCGCTGCAAAGATACAGTGATCTCCTCATATTGGGATGGGTTTCTTGGAACGCTCCACTCTTGATCTTGGGCGTAATTTGACCAAATGTAGGAATTGAGCATATAACTAGATGCAGGTCCGTTTCATGGATAGTTGGTTTAGATTAATGCTGTGAAGTTAGTCTCGTGTACCTGAAAGTGATCTATCCGAATGTTAAATACAGATTAGTGGGCGCCACTGAGGTGTATAAATTAACGGTGAGCGCGCTTTCATTGTTGACGCTCACCAACGTGCGCGCACTTGCCAACGTCAAGTTTCCGCCCTCTTCCCTTGCTGGCCAATCACTTTTCTTCCCCATCTACTTCATTCTTCCGGTATTATGGCCGCTTGCAGTGTAAGGGACAACGAGTGTGAAATGTTATGATTATGAAAAGTTTTCGGTGAAACCGGTGGATTAAGGATGCTCGTAACCGTGATGTTACGGTTTCCCGTCTGTCGGCCGTCAGTTCGGGCAGTGCTTCACTGTCAGAGGCGCTTTAGCAAGGTGTGCAACCTTATTAAACCGTTTTCTGTTATGAGATGTAGCTGTACTGGCCTGCTGAGTACAGTATCATTGGGTTGTGTAGCCAGCCTTCTCCAAATCAGTGGTGTAGTATTGTCCTATGACCGCTCAGGTACATAGGTGTGGGTTTGTCAAACCATTGGATGGATCTATGAATAGCCCTGAGAGTTCTGACGGCCAAACAAGACTGCGCTGTAAACTGTCATGTCATTTGTGTCTTTGTGTGACCACAAGGTTATACATTTTTTTAGGGGTGTTTGGTGGGAGGGGACAGTTCTCAATTAAGCATATTATTGGGTTCTCTCGCTCTCTCTGAAATATGCAACTACTAATGTATGTATGATCATAATACCATCCATTTTGTTATGAATGCCATATGTGTATAGATTTGATTTAAAACGATTACATGGTAATAATATGATCCCCTTGTCTGTATTGTTGTTGTTCATATTGACCCCTGTGCTCTCTTCTTTCCTATTCCCTTGTTTCCTAATTTCTTCCCCTCTGCCTTTAGATACAGGCATCCCCTGCTCTGTCTGAGCGTGTGCGTGTGTTTGAGTCTCTCAGAGAGAGGCAGGGACAGCAGAGGACAAGCGGCACCATGAAACAGGCCTTCAGCGTCCGATTGGCTGATGGCAGGACGATGAATGGCACCACAGGCGTGACCACGCCGTCAATCATCGCTCAAAACGCACGGTTAGCCTCTCAGATGTGTGTGTGTGTGTGTGTGTGTGTGTGTGTGTTATTCAGAATCCTAAAAGTCAGGGAAGGGTTATACCCAGTGCTTGACTTGGAATTCAATAGGTGCTGGTACTGTTTTATATTTAGGTAAAGGAACACTGAAATCCTTTTGAGCTAATATTCTATAAGAGGTGCAGGAACTCAAGCAGCAGAAATGTTGAGGTGCTGGTACTCTGCTCCATTGAGCTTATGTCCCAATTCAAGCACTGTTTATCCCTCAGAACACGTGTTGTGTTTAGACAGGCAGCCCAATTCTCTTATTTTTTTCCGCTATTTGGTCCTTTGATTCATCAGATCTTTTCACATCAGGTCGTTTTCAGAGCAGAGTCAAAATACCAATTAGTGGAAAAAAATATCATAATTGGGCTGCCTGTCTAAATGCAGCCTTAGTAACTCCCTGCAGAATCCTACAGGCCTTTCTCAGTCCCTGGGACACATAGGTGTCCCATCTCTTTGCTTTCAGATTGGAATTAGGTGAAATTGGATAGGTGTAAGCAAACATACTGACATTGTCTCTAACCCTCCAACACTCCATGTCTGCAGTGTGAAAGGTGCTCTGGTCTGCAGGGTGAATGGAGAGCTGTGGGAGCTGCTTCGCCCCCTGGAGGCTGACTGTGAACTACAGCTGCTAGGCTTCAACACCACAGAGGGCAAACAGGTACTTACTAACGACATTCTCATTCATCTAACCCAATAGAAGATGTTACATGTAGAGGAGGCAGAGGTTGACCTCTTCTCTATCTTATCCCCTCTCGCTCATCTCTTTCATTTTCTCCCTTTCTCCCCCAGGCGGTGTGGAGGACAGGAGCGTGTGTTGTGGGGTGGGTGTTTGAGAGGGTGTTTGGGGTGGATGTGTGCAGAGAGGGCGTGTCAGAGTCCGGCCTCTACTGTGACCACCTCCCGGAGAACAGGTAAGACATTTCCTTCTCTTTGTAATATAATATATGCCATTTTGCAGATGCTTTTATCCAAAGCAACTTAGTCATGACATTTCACCCCACTAACCATCCCCTGATCTTTTGGCACCCCTTTAAGACAGAAAAGCTGCTTTGAGGGAGGGATGCATTTGTTCTCTAACAGAGCCCCTAGGAGCAGCTATCATGTAAATGGGATATTTTTATTTTAATACATTTGCTAAAATGTCTTAAACTGTTTTTGCTTCGTCATTATGGGTCTTGTGGATAGATTGAGGGGGGGGGACGGACGATTGAATCCATTTTAGAATAAGGCTGTAACGTAGCAAAATGTAGAAGAAGTTGAGTGGTTTGAATACTTTCCGAATTCACTGTATACACAGAGAAACAGTACTTACCCCTGGTCTCTCTCCCAGTGCCCTGTCCCTAGCTGAGCTAGAGGAGAGATGTAAGGAGGCCGCTGGCCAGAAGCTTCCTCTCTCCAGACTGGAGCTGAACAGGCAGGAAGTTACAGAGCTCTTCCAGGTCAGAGGTCATTGGCTCTGTTTGTCTGTCATTGGCTGCATCTGAAATGGCATCCTATTTCTTATGTAGTTCCCTATATAGGGAATAGGGTGCCATTTAGGACATTACCATTGTGGTTGGAAACAGGCATTTGGATCAATACCAGTACTATTTTGGACCTTACCTGCACTAAATGTATTTGGCTTAGTGTTTGGTTAGTCGTGTAATGACGCAGGGATAGTATGAAGTTGGTACAGAATGAGACATTTGATGGCATTACAGTTATGGCCCACAGTATTCTAGAATGTAGGTGTGTTGCCTTGCTCCCACCTGTAGCAGCTTGTGGAATTGACTGTTTACATGTGTTGTCTTTAACCTCTGTAATGGTCATCTAGGAATGTCTGTCATTCAAGGGGTGTGGCCGTGATACACTAGTGTGTATGTGTACTAACTGACTTTGTTCTGTCATCTAGGACAATGCATTGAGACTCCAGTTGATTGAAGAACAGATGAGTGGACCTACTCTCACAGTCTACAGGTTTGTTGCTCAACATCTCACAGCCTGATACAACACACACACCACATGGTAATGCTACAGTCATGGTCTGTTTTTAAGGAGAAATGACTGTATACTAGAATGATATGTCCATCTCTTCCTGTTCCGTGTGTGGGTCAGGTGTGGAGACAGCATAGGAGTCTGCAATGGTCCTCTCCTCCCTAACACTGGTCTCCTCAAGGTCTTCAAGATGCTGCAGGTGTGTGTGTGTGTGTCAACCTGCTTGCATATCAGTTCAGTGAGGACTATACTGTTCTTGTCTTCTTCTCATGACATCTAAACTACACTGGATGTACAAATTGAATGTACAGGATAAGAAAACAACAGTAAAATGGGTTTCCATCGCATTTTCATCTCTACTGATGGTTTTGTCACAAACCATGTTGAGTTATGTAGCGAATGTTCCCACTCTGGTCCGGGCATGTGTGCTGTAGCCAACAGCTGGCACAGAGTGGGTATAGCCTACATGATGAGATTATTATGGACAAAAGAGCAAGATTCTTTTTATTTGTCAAAAGGCAGCCAAGCATCAGACCCTTGATACAGTATTTGGAAAGGAGCATCAAGCTCATCACCTTGTGTTTTCACCACCCTGAAGTTTATAACTTGTTTAATCTGTACTCTAATAAACTGCATGCTTTCCTGACGTGTCATAGTGGGAGGACCACACAGACATGTCATCGCGTGACTCCAAGTTTACTTCGTTGTGATGGTTATTATATAAATATTTGCTCATAAAAGCATTTCCACTGCCATTTTAATTTTAGACACTAAATGATCCCACATTGTCTAGCGTATTTTGTCTACATTTGGAAAGTTTACTGACAAATTTGCTGTTTCCATCCAACCAACCTGGTTACAGTTTAACTCATAACATGGGCTGTGACATTACTATGCAATATAGCCATTAACTCTGACCTCTTCCTGATACTAATGTGTACTGGGGCTGCACAGGTCACACTGGAAATTCCTTACTGGTAAATGACAGTCACTTGGCAGTCACTAGCCAGTTAAACGACGCACTGGAGACTAACAAGTCAGAACAACATGTCACACGGAAGACAAGCGAAACAAAACGCTGCTTGTTTTTTTCCTAGAAGCATTAGAACTGTAGCTTGGTAGCCCGTGATGCCAACAATGGAATATTTGCTGGTGCTGAGCAATTAGTGCCTGAGGTTTGTTCAGTTTCGGTGTGATCTGGTTTATCTCTAGAGAAACTGCACATCGAGCTCACAGAAAAAATAATGAACTAAATCGAATTCAAATAATTGAACTGACGTTGGTCAATTAGTTGTTTTAAAAACCAACATTTCGGTTAATCGCTCAGCACTACTGTTTGCTTTCAAAGTGGAATTTCCATAATGGTATTGTACTGGTCAGAATGGAATTTCCACTTTCCACGCTGGGAGAGCAATAGCCACAGGATATTGTGATTGTCAGTGACCAGTTTCCTGCCCCCGCCAAGTCAAATCCTGTCGATCTTTATTGTCCCAAGGGGAAACGTGGCCCCTGCCCATTATCTGTAGAGCAGTGGTTCCAAAATGGTGGCTTGGAACCACTGCTCTACAGATAATGGGCAGGGGCTGCGTTTCCCCTTGGGACAATAAAGATTGACAGGATTTGACTCACTACCTACTGGTCAAATGTTTGGACACACCTACGCATTCAAGTGTTTTTCTTTATTTGTACTATTTTCTACATTGTTGAATAATAGTGAAGACATCAACACTATGAAATAACACATGAAATCATGTAGTAATCAAAAAAGTGTTTAACAAATCAAAATATATTTTATATTTGAGATTCTTCAAAGTAGCCACCCTTTTGCTTTGATGACTGCTTTGCACACTCTTGGCATTATCTCAACCAGCTTCAGGAGGTAGTCACCTGGAATGCATTTCAATTAACAGGTGTACCGCCTTAGTGCAGTCGCAAAAACCATCAAGCTCTATGATAAAACTGGCTCTCATGAGGACCCACACAAGAATGGAAGAGGATAAGTTCATTAGAGTTCACTGCACATCAGATTGCAGCCCAAATTAATGCTTCACAAATTTGAAGTAACGGACACATCTCAACATCAACTGTTCAGAGGGGACTGCGTGAATCAGGCCTTCATGGTCACATTGCTGCAAAGAAACCACTAAAGGACACCGATAAGAAGAAGAGACTTGCTTGGGCGAAGAAACATGAGCAATGGACATGAGACTGGTGGAAATCTGTAATTTTGTCTAAAGAGTTGGTTCCAAACGCCTTGTCTTTGTGAGACACAGTGTAGGTGAACGGATGATCTCCGCATGTGTGGTTCCCACCTTGAAGCACGGAGGAGGAGGTGTGGGGGTGCTTTGCTGGTGACAGTGTGATTTATTTAGAATACAAGGCACACTTAACCAGCATGGCTACCACCGGATTCTGCAGCGACACGTCATCCCATCTGGTTTGGGCTTGGTGGGGCTATCATTTTGTTTTTCAACAGGACAATGACCCAAAACACACCTCCAGGCTGTTTAAGGGCTATTTAACCAAGAAGGAGAGTGATGGAGTGCTGCATCAGATGACCTGGCCTCCACAATCACCCAACCTCAACCCAATTGAGATGGTTTGGGATGAGTTGGATCGCTAAGTGAAGGAAAAGCAGCCAACAAGTGCTCAGCATATGTGGGAACTCCTTCAAGACTGTTGGAAAAGCATTCCAAGTGAAGCTGGTTGAGAGAATGCCAAGTATGTGCAAAGCTGTCTTCAAGGCAAAGGGTGGCTATTTTAAAGAATCTAAAATCTAGAATATATTTTGATTTGTTTAACACTTTTTTTTGGTTACTACATAATTCCATTTGTTATTTCATAGTTGTGATGTCTTCACTATTCTACAATGTAGAAAATAGTACAAATAAAGAAAAACCCTTGAATGAGTAGGTGTCAACTCTTGACTGGTACTGTATATATTGGACACCTACTCATTTATTCAAGGGTTTTTCTTTATTTTTACTATTTATACTGTATATACTGAACAAAAATATAAATGCAACAATTTTAAAGATTTTACTGAGTTATAGTTCATGAGGAAATCATTCAATTGAAATAAAATCATCAGGCCCTAATCTATGGTTTTCACATGACTGGGAATACAGATATGCATCTGTTGGTCACAGATACCGTAAACCACCATTTGCCTCATGCAGCGCAACACATCTCCTTCGCATAGAATTGATCTCGTCACGGTATCTCTGTGCATTAAAATTGCCATCGATAAAATGCAGTTGTGTTAATTCACAATATTGACTTTAGCAAACCACTCGCCCTCCTGACGCCATACATGTGGTCTACAGTTGTGAGACTGGTTGGACTTACTGCCAAATTCTCTAAAACGACAGCTTATGGTAGAGATATTAACATGACATTTTCTGGCCACAGCTCTGGTGGACATTCCTGCAGTCAGCATGTCAATTGCACGCTCCCTATAAAACCTGAGACATCTGTGGCATTGTGTTGTGCGACACAACGGCACATTTTAGAGTGGCCTTTTATTGACCACAGCACAAGGTGCACCGGTGTAATGATCATTCTGTTTAATTAGCTTCTTGATATGCCACACCTGTTAGGTGGATGGATTATCTTGGCAAAGGAGAAATGCTCACTAACAGGGATGTAAACAAATTTGTTCACACAAATGGAGAGAAATAAGCTTTTTATGCGTATGGAACATTTCAGGGATCTTTTATTTCACCTCATGAAACATGGGCAACATTACATGTTGGTTTTTATATTTTGGTTCAGTATATTTCTCTTTTCTGCTACTCTCTCTCCTCTGTCACACTCGGTCTTGTCTGTCCCCCCTTTTTCTGTTCAGGTGTCTCCCGTAACGATGACCAATCCTGTTGGCACGTCAGGCGTGATGCGTGTGATGGGTGTGGCCTTCCCAGGAGAGAGGGAGAGGGAGGAGTGGGAGAGGGAACAGGAGGAGACACGGAAGAGAGACCACAGACGCATCGGCAAGGTGAGGTGGACGAGGAGCGGGAAGAAAAAAGATCTAGGCCCAATAAGCATAGATATATAAACAACCGGAGACAGGTTGTCATTGGCATGGCAGAGCTACTGTAGCTAGCGGAGTAGTGTAGAAACTATTGCTAACAAACTAACCTATTTTAGCAGGCTAGCTTAGCAGCTTGGCTAACTGAGAGGCAAGTGCGACGGTGTCTCAAATGGAGCGTATACTGATATGGGGGAGGTGTGTTTTGCCTCCAGGACCAGGAGCTGTTCTTCTTTAATGACGTCAGTCCTGGAAGCTGCTTCTTCCTGCCTAAAGGAGCTCACATCTACAACACACTCGCTGACTTTATCAAGGTAACACACGCGCACACACAGACGCATCACAATGTTTATGCTTGAAATGTTTGTTTTTATTGATATAAAATAGACTAACTTACACACAAATGTACTATACGTACCTATCTTACTAGCTACTGCTTCTACAAAATAGATCAGATATTCACAGGAAGCCTATCTCTGCAGCCAACTCCAACACCCCCGGAATGGTTTGTAGTTTCTCCATCAAAAAAATGCCACTGGTCTCCTGGTACCAGTTTTCACAAGTTGTCTATCTGTATTTCGTCTATGGGATAGTGTTAAATGCATAGAAATAGAATGGTTAAACCATTAACTTGAATTAGGAGTGCAGTTCTATTCATTCTATTTCTATGCATTTAACACTATCTGACAGATAAACATTGTCAAATAAACTTAATTTAATTGTTGCAAGCAGCACAGTTAGTCACCAACACTCTGGATAACATGCAGACAGCCTAACCAGCTCTGCTAGGGTGAGTAAAATGGTCAGAGTGAGGTGTTCTCTCATTTGTGTCTGGAAGTAGCTAGCAAGTTAGCCAACTTTAGCCAGTTGGGTGATTCACTGCCGTTGTGAGGTCAGAACGCTCGATCAACCCTACTCCTCGGTCAGGGCGTCCAGTGTGTGCTCTGAAAGCTCCTAGAGCGGAGCACTCTGAATTTATGAATGGAGAATCTGACAACACTCTGAATTGACGAATGCCCAGAGCGCTCTCTGAGCACACTCTGGAACTCCAGAGTGAATTTATTAACACCCCCTTAGTATTTTATATGATTTTAGAATAGAATGGCCACAACAATCAGCGAAGTACCCTTCCGTGTACACACACACACACAGCCACTAATTCAAACATCTTTACCATGACAGTGACCTCAGGACACTCCTGTTGTAGTCAGGAAATCACCCCAATTACTACACTTTGACTGTCCGTTTTCCAAATAACCCTGGATGACACACGCACAGAGAAGGAATGTGTCTGTAATAATTAAGTTGTTACATCTCTGTTCCTCCCTTTCTCTCCACCCCTCCCCCCAGACTGAGTACAGGAGGCGTGGCTTCCATGAGGTTGTGACCCCTACTCTATACAGCACTGCACTGTGGGAGCGTTCGGGTCACTGGGAACACTACAGTGAAAACATGTTTACTGTGACCGGTGACACACACACCTATGCACTCAAACCCATGAACTGTCCTGCACACTGGTGAGAACACACACACCCCTACATTCTGTCTTACTCTACCCCACACACTGTTCAGGACTTCTCAATAACAGCTCTCTCTGTTCCAGTCTGATGTTTGAGCAGCGTGTAAGGTCATGGAGGGAGCTCCCGTTGCGTTGGGCCGATTTCGGGGCACTGCATCGGAACGAGCTGTCCGGCGCTCTGGGTGGTCTCACCCGGGTCCGCAGGTTCTGCCAGGACGACGCACACATCTTCTGCACTCCTGAGCAGGTACACACCCGATTCCTGTCATTTGAAACTTTTGGGATATTTGTCTCACATTTTCCACCCTGGAATTCCTAGTATAGCAGACAGTGGGAGAAAGTTTGATTGTATCCCTGACTCCCCCAATGATTCCCTTATCCCATTAAACCACACACACACTTGCGCTTATACACACACTGATTCACATGATATTGTGAGGTTTGTTTTCCACTTTGGCTAATTCAATCACTGGAGCAGTCAATACATGAACTGTTCCTCCTCACTCATCTCTAAGTTAACCCTTAACCCCTGGACTCATCTCTTAAGTTAACCCTTAACCTCGAAAGCCCTGGACTCTCCAGTTTCACATCTGTTTATTTATAATGTCTTGTACAATGTTGCATTTACATTCTCTATTCTGTCTCCATCACTCTGTCCTCCTTTTCTGGCTGTACTCCTGCCCCCCAATCCCTTCCTGTACCCCCACCCCCCCACATACTCTCTCTCTGTCAGTTGGAGGAGGAGATCATTGCGTGTTTGGACTTTGTGAGGAGTGTGTATCGAGTATTTGGATTCTCCTTCCACTGTCTCCTCTCCACCCGACCTACACCCTGCCTGGGGGAGCCTGCACTGTGGGACCACGCTGAGCAGGTACACACACACACACACACACACACACACACACACACACACACACACCATACAGACACACACACACACACACACACACACACACACACACACACCATACAGACAGACAGATGTACACGCACAGAGCCAGCTGTGTAAATGTGTTTACTGTCCCACAAGTGATGTCTATAAATCCCAGCACATAGCCTCTATTTTAATCATAATGACATCACGTAATGAGGGACACTTATCCAATCAGTGTTGATATATGGCCATGTGGATGTGACGAACTCAAAGCCCTGTCTGTTCTGTGGCTGCTGTCTATGCTCCCTGCCTCTTCCTCTGTGGAGTAAAGCTCAGGAAATTAACACAGAGAGGAGAAGCTCAATTAAGAAATGAGATCCTTTCTTTCCATTTTTCTCTTTCCCACTTTCTTTCACTCCCCTCCCTCTTGTCCCCCCCCCCTCACTCTCCTCTCTCTCGTCCCCCCCCCCTCACTCTCCTCTCTCTCTACCTCTCTCTGTCTCTTTCTCTCTGAGCAGCAACTGGAGAGGAGTCTGCAGCAGTTTGGGGAGCGCTGGCAGTTCAACCCAGGAGATGGAGCGTTCTACGGGCCAAAGGTCAGTTACACAAGACCCTTCTGTCTGAACGTTGTGTAACGCTGCGACCCGCCCTGAACAGAGCCTTGTTATTAACACTCACACACTCCCACATCTTCCTGTTGTCCTAGATTGACATCCAGATCAAGGACGCCATTGGTCGACAGCACCAGTGTGCCACCATCCAATTAGACTTCCAGCTACCAATCAGATTTGACCTGGAGTATGTGGGGTGAGTCACTCATCTATGTCAGTTCAACCTGTGTGTTCTGGGATGTTCCCTGATGCAGCTTCTGCTCTTATCTAACTGATGGTACATTTAATTGGGATGCACATGGCTGTCAACATAATTAGACTGAGGGAATTTAAAGCGAGAATCCTAAGTTGTTGCATCTGTTTTTGGACCTATAAATGAATTTTATATTATAATCTCAGCAAAAAATAAACATCCCTTTTTCAGGACCCTGTCTTTCAAAGATAATTAGTAAAAAACAGAATAACTTCACAGATCTTTATTGTAAAGGGTTTAAACACGGTTTCCCATGCGTGTTCAATGAACCATAAACAATTAATGACCATGCACCTGTGGAACGGTCATTAAGACACTAACAGCTTACAGGCGGTAGGCAATTAAGGTCACAGTTATGAAAACTTAGGACACTAAAGAGGCCTTTCTACTGACTCTGAAAAACACCAAAAGAAAGATGCTCAGGGTCCCTGCTCATCTGCGTGAACGTGCCTTAGGCATGCTGCAAGGAAGCATGAGGACTGCAGATGTGGCCAGGGCAATAAATTGCAATATCCGTACTGTGAGACGCCTAAGACAGCGCTAAAGGGAGACAGGACGGACAGCTGATCGTCCTCACAGTGGCAGGCCACGTGTAACAACACCTGCACAGGATCGGTACATCCGAACATCACACCTGTGGGACAGGTACAGGATGGCAACAACAACTGCCCGAGTTACACCAGGAACACTCAATCCCTCCATCAGTGCTCAGACTGTCCTCAATAGGCTGAGTGAGGTTGGACTGAGGGCTTGTAGGCCTGTTGTAAGGCAGGTCCTCACCAGACATCACCGGCAACAACATCGCCTATGGGCACAAACCCACCGTCTCTGGACCAGGAAAAAAGTGCTCTTCACTGACGAGTTGTGGTTTTGTCTCACCAGGGGTGATGGTCGGATTCGCGTCTAGGGCCATTCCCCCCAGAAATGTCCGGGAACTTGCAGGTGCCTTGGTGGAGGAGTGGGGTAACATCTCACAGCAAGAACTGGCAAATCTGGTACAGTCCATGAGGAGGAGATGCACTGCAGAACTTAATGCAGCTGGTGGCCACACCAGATACTGACTGTTACTTTTGATTTTGATCCCCCCTTTGTTCAGGGACACATTATTCCATTTCTGTTAGTCACATGTCTGTGGAACTTGTTCAGTTTGTCTCAGTTGTTGAATCATGTTATGTTCATACAAATATTTACACATGTTAAGTGTACTGGAAATAAACGCAGTTGACAGTGAGAGGATGTTTATTTTTTTGCTGAGTGTTTATACGTACATACATACAGTTGAAGTTGGAAGTTTACATACACTTAGGTTAGAGTCATTAAAACTTGTTTTTCAACCATTCTACAAATTTCTTGTTAACAAACTATAGTTTTAGCAAGTCAGTTAGGACATCTACGTTGTGCATGACACAAGTAATTTTTCCAACAATTGTTTACAGACAGATTATTTCACTTAAAATTCACTGTATCACAATTCCAGTGGGTCAGAAGTTTACATACACTAAGTTGACTGTACCTTTTAAACAGCTTGGAAAATTCCAGAGAATTATGTCATGGCTTTAGAAGCTTCTAATTGAAATCATTTGAGTCAATTGGAGGTGCACCTGTGGATGTATTTCAAGGCCTACCTTCAAACTCTGTGCCTCTTTGCTTGACATCATGGGAAAATCAAATGAAATCAGCTAAGAACTCAGAATTTGTTTTTTTTTGTTCACCTCCACGAGTTTGATTTATCCTTGGGAGCAATTTCCAAATGCCTGAAGGTACCACGTTCATCTGTACAAACAATAGTACGCAAGTATAAACACCATGGGACCACACAGCTGTCATACCGCTCAGGAAGGAGACGAGTTCTGTCTCCTAAAGATGAGCGTACTTTGGTGCGAAAAGTGCAAATCAATCCCAGAACAACAGCAAAGGTCCTTGTGAAGATGCTGGAGGAAACGGATACAAAAGTGTCGGATTGTAGGATTTTTAATGAATTTATTTGCAAATTATGGTGGAAAATAAGTATTTGGTCAATAACAAAAGTTTATCTCAATACTTTGTTATATACCCTTTGTTGGCAATGACAGAGATCAAACGTTTTCTGTAAGTCTTCACAAGGTTTTCACACACTGTTGTTGGTATTTTGGCCCATTCCTCCATGCACATCTCTAGAGCAGTGATGTTTTGGGGCTGTTGCTGGGCAACACGGACTTTCAACTCCCACCAAATATTTTCTATGGGGTTGAGATCTGGAGACTGGCTAGGCCACTCCAGGACCTTGAAATGCTTCTTACGAAGCCACTCCTTCGTTGCCCGGGCGGTGTGTTTGGGATCATTGTTATGCTGAAAGACCCAGCCACGTTTCATCTTCAATGCCCTTGCTGACGGAAGGAGGTTTTCACTCAAAATCTCACCATACATGGCTCCATTCATTCTTTCTTTTACACGGATCAGTCATTCTGGTCCCTTTGCAGAAAAACAGCCCCAAAGCATGATGTTTCCACCCCCATACTTCACAGTAGGTATGGTCTTCTATGGATGCAACTTAGCATTCTTTGTCCTCCAAACACGGCGAGTTGAGTTTTTACCAAAAAGTTATATTTTGGTTTCATCTGACCATATGACATTCTTCCAATCTTCTTCTGGATCATCCAAATGCTCTCCTGCAAACTCCAGACGGGCCTGGACATGTACTGGCTTAAGCAGGGGGACACGTCTGGCACTGCAGGATTTGAGTCCCTGGCGGCGTAGTGTGTTACTGATGGTAGGCTTTGTTACTTTGGTCCCAGCTCTCTGCAGGTCATTCACTAGGTCCCCCCGTGTGGTTCTGGGATTTTTGCTTGCCGTTTTTGTGATCATTTTGACCCCACGGGGTGAGATCTTGCGTGGAGCCACAGATCGAGGGAAATTATCAGTGGTCTTGTATGTCTTCCATTTCCTAATAATTGCTCCCACAGTTGATTTATGTATGTTAGAACAGCTGAAAACTGTTGTGCTGATTTTAAAGAAGCAATAAAACTGGCCTTCTTTAGACGAGTTGAGTATCTGGAGCATCAGCATTTATGGGTTTGATTACAGCCTCAAAATTGCCAGAAAGAAAGAGCTTACTTCTAAAACTCGTCAGTCTATTCTTGTTCTGAGAAATGAAGACTATCCCATGTGAGAAATTGCCAAGAAACTGAAGATCTTGTACAACGCTGTGTACTCCTCCCGTCACAGAACAGCACAAACTGGCTATAACCAGAATAGAAAGAGGAGTGGGAGGCCCCGGTGCACAACTGAGCAAAAGGACAAGTACATTAGTGTCTAGTTTGAGAAACAGACACCTCACTAGTCTTCAACTGGCAGTTTCATTAAATAGTACCCGCAAAATACCAGTCTCAATGTCAGCAGTGAAGTGGAGACTCTGCCTAGAAAGCCAGCATCCCAGAGTTGCAAAGAAAAAGCCTTATCTCAGACTGGACAAAAGAACAGACACTGGACAATGTTTGTAAACATAAATAAACACTGTATAGCCTCATAACAAGGTTAAACAAATGTTGATATCATGGATGGTCAGTCCTTGCATCCATAGCTCTGCATTTCAGTGGTTACATTTCTCCAGGCTCATCCCTTCAGAGGTGGGGTGTCCACTTTATTGTAAGCTTTAAGATTGAAGTGATCATCTCTACCCCTTTCTCCCAACATTCTTTCTCTCTTCCCTCTCCCTTGCTCTCTTTCACCCTTTCTTTCGCTCTCAGGGGGGATGGAGAGACCCACAGGCCAGTGATGGTCCACAGAGCTGTTCTGGGATCACTGGAACGCATGATCGCTATATTGGCTGAGAATTTTGGGGGGAAATGGTGAGAAGTGTGTCTATGTCTGTGATTTGTTTAATCTAAAATGATACCGTTTTGGTTACCCACATTTCTCTTTCCTTTCCGTCTCTTTCAGGCCTCTGTGGTTGTCTCCAGCGCAGGTCATGATTATTCCTGTAGGGGGAGGTAGTGAGTCGTATGCACAACAGGTCAGGACTCATAATATCAGATCTGGGTCCATATGTATCAAGCGTCTCAGATTTGGAGTGCTGATTTAGGGTCAGTTTTGCATTTTGGATCTCAATTCTTAAGATTAAATGAAAAGGAGGAACCTGGTCCTAGATCAGCACTCCTGCTCTGAGACACATTATACACATGGCCCTTGTACTGTAGGCTGAAATCAAACCCCCCCCCCATACACGCGACCAAACACAACATGACTCAGCACACATCAAAAGCTGTAACCCTCAGTGACTCCAGAGGTCGAAGGCTAATCCAACACTGTACCCATACACGGTTCATGACTCTGAAAAGGACTTGATTTGAGGTTAATTTTGATCAGGTTCGTACATGCCACTACTCACATATCAATATATTCTACAAGTTCCATCTGCCACATGATTAATGAGCCAGCAGCAGGTAAGACCAGACACAGGAGATAACATGGAATATAGACATGTTATGTTTCTGAGGCCTTTATCGGGACACGGCTCCTGTTTCTGTTTCTGTCTTGACTTGTCTTGTAAAAAGCCTACCAGTCACAACATTGCCAATACATCCTCCTGTATGTAATGCGCATGTAGCCCCAGGGAAAAGAATCTATCAACACTGCTGATCTGGGGTCTGTCATGATGATACATAGCCAGGTAATACAGCCACCAGTGTCTCGGCCCTCAGGGTGGATTTTAAAAGGTGCCGTCCTTACTGGTATTCTACCTTAGCCTGGTTCCTGTCTCCTCTACCACCACTGTGAGTGATGTGTGTTTTGCTCTTGTTAAGGTGGTCCGACAGTTCCGCGAGGCTGGCTTCATGGCCGACGCGGATGATGACCAGGGTGCCACCTTAAATAAGAAGATCCGCTCTGCACAGCTGGCCCAGTACAACTACATATTTGGTAAGAGTGCGTAGGTGAACATGGATTAGATTACTGCCACAGCTTGTAAACAAATTGATTCAATAATTGTTTATTTCTGTGTGTGTGTGTGTGTGTGTGTGTCCAGTGGTAGGTGAGAAGGAGTGTGTGAGTGGCACGGTGAGTGTAAGGACCAGAGGGGGGAAGCAGCTAGGGAGGAGACCGACAGAGAAGGTCCTGGCATCACTCACACACCTACGAGACGCACGGAGCAACCAGGATGACTTCTAACACACACACCTGTTGTGGATGAAGAATTGCTCACTGTACTTTTGTAATAAAATATAATAACTTAAATTATAAAACTCTTCTGGATGTCTTTTGAACACTTTTTCTGTGTGTGTGTGTAACTGTCATTATGGACATGGTCATGTTAATGGGGCTGGTGTGTGTGTGTGTGTAACTGTCATTATGGACATGGTCATGTTAATGGGGCTGGTGTGTGTGTGTGTGTAAGTGTTTCATTGTGCAGCACTGGTTGGAGATGCATCCATTTTAGGAGTCTTATCAGAGGTTTCAGGCCACAGCTGTGATTGGTTGTTAATACTCAAATCGGCTCAGCCCTGTTACGTAAGACTGTCATCACTACCTTTAAAAGACTGGAATAGGAAAGGCAGGATACGCAGGGAGCGTGGGGGGATTTGACTAAAATAGGAGAGGGAGCCCTGTGTTTAGTGGAAACAGGAAAGGCAGAACGAAGGTCGGAAGGTTTGAAGTTTTTCCTTTTTTTTTAATTGAGAGACGGAGCGACGGAACGGAAAGGACATGAGTCACAACAGTGACAGAACAGCTAGGAGAGACGGGGGGGGTCACAGATCAAACACGGACTAGACTGGACAAAGAACCTCTTCAACAAAACGGCTATTGGCCAAAGGCGGCGGTTTTGTGTGCTTAGTTCTATGCGAGCACTTCACTGCCGAGACAGAGGGAGGCCGAAAGGAGTTGAATTGGGTTCAGGCCAGGGGGCTTTTGGTGTGTATCGGTCCCTAGAGCCAGACACTAAGTGGGTGACCGGACTGTGAGCATTACCAGAGGAGGAGAGGTTGGACTTGGCCCCACGTTCCAATCACACAGATTAACGGTCAGGCGATTTAAAACGGACCAAAAAAATGAAGCTTATATCCAATACGCAGGATAAATGCCTTATATTCCTTGTCCCCCTCTTGAATGACTTTCTTTCTCTGAAATGATTAAAGTCGGGGAGTTGTTTGGTGCTGTAAGTGTTCCACAGTAGTTCCAGAGTGGTGACATGGACCATTAGTATCAGTGAACATTCCCAAAACCATTAGTTACTGATGACTACAAGCCCATCAATCGGTCACTCTACCCTCCTCACAGCATTCCTTCCCCCTATCTGTCTCGCTCTAATCTCTTTCTCCCTACTCTTTCTCTCACTGTACTCTCTAGTTGCTTTCCCTGAACACACAAAGCAATCCTTCATTTGACAGTTCGAGTTGCACAGAGTTCATTCTGAAATTATTTTTAGCCAGAGGGTTGAGAGAGAGGTGGGTTGGGGGGCAGAAAGAGAGGTGGACCTTTTGACGTTAAAGACAATAACAAAGGGAGGTATAGATCACCATCTCCAGTCCTAGGACTGCCTATAGGCTATAATGTAACATGTCAATAAGACTATAGGAGGATGAAATGAAATAATTTGTTTAGGGGGTTGTTTATTTTATTTATATATAATGTATATGTGTGTCTATATATATATATATAGTAGGTAGCTTACAAGTTCAGACAGGTACATAAATGACCCAGGATGCATTCCAAATGGCACCCTATTCCATTTGACATGTCCCAAATGGCACCCTATTCCATTTGACATGTCCCAAATGGCACCCTATTCCATTGACCTGTCCCAAATGGCACCCTGTTCCCTTTGACCTGTCCCTAATTGCACCATATTAACTCCTGCGTGTCCCAAATGGCACCATATTCCCATTTTGACCTGTCCCAAATGGCACCCTATTCCCTTTGACCTGTCCCGAATTGCACCATATTAACTCTTGCGTGTCCCAAATGGCACCATATTCCCATTTTGACATGTCCGAAATGGCACCCTATTCCCTTTGTTCAGTCCCAAATGGCACCCTATTCCCTATGTAGTTCACAGCCCTGTGGGTTCTGGTCTAAAGTAGTAAACTAGAAAGGGAATAGGGTGCCATATGGAACACACTCCAGTTTCAGGTCATCCTTTCTGTGGGAAGGGGGCCGGGAGGCAGGGTGACCGTGACCAGAGGAAGTCGAACAGAACGGTGGTGTGACGTCCTCATGGTGGTACTGTTCTGTTCTGCTGGTATCACTGAGAACCTGTCAGACACTGATTGGTGGGACGTGGACCTGAAATAGACCCCTGTGCCTGGACTCCCTTTCCCCTGCACCTCCTGTAAAAATAACTTTCCTGTATGTGTGTGTATGTTTAACTATCCTTGTGAGCACCAGAAGTCCTCGCAAGGATAGTAAAACAAGGAAAATGTATTTTGCCGGTCCCCATTTTACTAGCCTCCTGAGGAAAAATACTATTTTTGGCTTAGGGGTTATAATTAGGGATAGAATTAAGGTTCATGTTAGATTTAGGGTTAGGATTTTGGATGGGAATCAATTCTTTGGTCCTCACGGGGATAGCAATGCAATAGTGTGTGTGTGAGAGGGAGAGAAAGAGTTTGCTGCCAGGTGGCTGAGAGTCCAGCCACTGAAAACAATAACAGGAGGTCTGTTGGCCTTTGCAGCAAACAGTGACAACAACCTAGCAGTGTAGAGCCCTCGCTCTCTCCTCTCTCTCGCTGGGCGTGTGGGTTGGCTGGTAATGTTTGGATAGGGGCAAGCCAATTAGTGAAGGAAATATTATTATTTCTGACGGGGGTGTGTGGTGGACGGAAGACACACAAACACTTAGTTGGGGCGATGTAGCTCACTGTTACACACTCCAGTTGCCCAGCTTCAGTCCCTTTGAATGAATTCCTTATTGAGAAACAGACTGGGGATATAAATTAGCTGTAAGGATTCCTCTGGATATACTCCAAACCATGGGCCCACCCACACTGATCACGAGACACACACACATAGAAGCCCCCCCCCCCCCCATATTTCCCAACTTCTGTCCAGATGTGGTCGTTGAGGTTTTCTAAAGTCTTTATTTGATCCAGTCGTCTCTCCCAGTCAGGTGGCCGTCTCTCCCAGTCAGGTGGCCGTCTCTCCCAGTCAGGTGGCCGTCTCTCCCAGTCAGGTGGCCGTCTCTCCCAGTCAGGTGGCCGTCTCTCCCAGTCAGGTGGCCGTCTCTCCCAGTCAGGTGGCCGTCTCTCCCAGTCAGGTGGCCGTCTCTCCCAGTCAGGTGGCCGTCTCTCCCAGTCAGGTGGCCGTCTCTCCCAGTCAGGTGGCCGTCTCTCCAATCCTCTTGTGTGGACTTCACACCTCTCACTGGAGCTGTTTACATCTGGCCCTGCATATACAGTGCCTTGCAAAAGTATTCACCCCCCTTGGCATCACCCCCCTTCTTTCCTATTTTGTTGCATTTATAACCTGTAATTTAAATGTTTTTATTTGGATTTCATGTAATGGACATACACAAAATATTCCAAATTGGTGAAGTGAAATGAAAAAAATAACTTCTTAAAAAAAAAAAAATTGAACACGGAAAAGTGGTGTGTGCATATGTATTCACCCCCTTTGCTATGAAGCCCCTAAATAAGATCTGGTGCAACCAATTACCTTCAGAAGTCACACAATTAGTTAAATAAAGTCCACCTGTATGCAATCTAAGTGTCACATGATCTGTCACATGATCTCAGTATACATACACCTGTTCTGAAAGGCCCCAGAGTCTGCAACACCACTAAGCAAGGGGTGAAAAATTCCAGGGAGGTGGTCGAATACTTTCGCAAGCCACTGTAGCCAGTAATGGATGCACCCTCACACACAAACACACATGATCTGTGAAGGTTTCATGCCCGTGGAGGCACACACACAACCCAATGAAAGTGCCAGGTCTGGAGAGGCCCTGCATATAGCCAGTAATGGATGCACCCTCACACACACCTCGGTACAGTAAGGTACAGTTCTAGCTCTGGCTTCACTTTGCTCTCAAATATGTCTGCTATGTTCAACAACAGACAGCTGACCTGATTTCCTATCCTCTTCTCAGCGGAGAGAGAGAGGAGGAGGAGAGATGGAAAGAAAGAATGATTTGACAGGAGCAAGGATCGAAGTTGAAAAGAGTGTGTGTGTGTGTCCGTCGGCCCGTCTTTCTCTTCTTTCCAACCACCCTGTGAGAGAGGCGTTTGGTTTATTTTCTCTCCCCAGCGTGGTGAGATGATGCCAAGAGGGAGAGCGAGTTCTCTTCTCAGTTCAGAGGAAGGTGAGGAGGCTTGGACTAGTTTAGGAGACGGCGAGAATAAACCTGCTTTCTGCCTCTTTATAAATATTTACTGTATGACTCCTCTCGAAGCAGCTAGCTGGAGGTAAATTCTGGCTTTATGAAAGAGACAGAAAGAGGCAAGTGGAGGGTTAAAGAGCGAGAGAGAGAATGAGAAAGAACTGGAGAATGAGAGAAAAGAGAGGCCATCGGTTTAGAATTCTGCTGTGTGAGCTGGTGCCAACCTGTGTGGAAACCCCTCGTGTTCTGATATCCGATATTTCTCATGTCGCTATCCAAATCACACTCGTGGCTGGAGACACTGGAGATTTATGTGGCGATCAGAGGGACAGAATAGTGAGAAGACAAAATAACACAGACCTGCACAAATAACACACTTGCGCCTGCATATTTAACCTTTGACATAACATAACTACATTTGTTGGGGGTAAAAACAGGAGCAAGTTATCAGTGTGTGTACAAGTGCTTGTATGTATGCTACAGAATATATAAGGTGGAAATGTGTGACATCGACCAAAAGAGGGATAACATTTTTGAGAAGGGGAGGAAGGGGGATAGAACAGAGAAAGTGGGGAACAGTTTTGGAGACCGATCTGACTGGTGGTCTGTCAACGCTTCACAGTGAACTTCCCACTATGTCCTTCTAGCCAACCGAACCACTTTTTTTGTCTTTATTTAACTAGGCAAGTCAGTTAAGAACAAATTCTTATTTTCAATGACGGCCTAGGAACAGTGGGTTAACTGCCTGTTCAGGGGCAAAACGACAGATTTATACCTTGTCAGCTCGGGGATTTGAACTTGCAACCTTTCGGTTACTAGTCCAACGCTATAACCTCTAGGCTACCCTGCCGCCCCAAATGTCCTAGCCCAACCAAACCACATCCGAATGTCCTAGCCCAACCAAACCACATCAGAATGTCCTAGCCCGACCAAACCACATCAGAATGTCCTAGCCCGACCAAACCACATCAGAATGTCCTAGCCCGACCAAACCACAACAGAATGACCGAGCCCAACCAAACCACATTAGAATGTCCTTCTATGCTTCATATGCCTGGTTAAAATGTATGATATTATACATTCTCAAAGTGTTATGATGTAACCTAACGTAACATATCATACTAAATTAAGTGTCACAGAATAATGTGAATTGTTTGAGACCACATTGCATTTTCACATGCATTGTCTAGACAAACATTCTGATGTATTGAAGATCTTTGTTGTTGAGGTTGTTGACTCAGTACAGTGTCGGTGCAGCATGTTTATCACTTGACCACTAAGCCAAGATGATACAGCAATATATTCCAATCCTTAACATGAAGTTCTCCCAATCCATCTCAGAACCATTCTTGTGAGGACAGTTGTAGAAGCTTAATTTGACCACTCTTTTGTTGCTGAGATTTTTTTTTTTTACCTGTATTTATTAACTAGGCAAGTCAGTTAAAAACAAATTCTTATTTTCAATGACTGCCTAGGAACAGTGGGTTAACTGCCTTGTTCAGGAACAGAACGACAAAACCCTGAGCAGCTCAGGGATTTGATCTTGCAACCTTTTGGTTACTTGTCTGACGCGCTAACCACTAGGCTATGCAGCCGCCCCAAATGCAGATCAGCTTTGTGATTTACATAAATTCCCTGAGAGCCCACACTAACACACAGTATTGTATATATCAGTATTGAACTTTTCATGTAGTCCACTTTTGGCCAGCTGATCAAGCAACATTATGCACTAAACTGTGACAATATAGGTCAAATTAAGATCCTACACATGTAGCTGTGTTTTGAGTCTTCCCATGCAAACTCCGCTTGGTGGGTGTGAGAGTTAATGTGGAGTTAATGTGTTAATGTGGAGACAGACAGAGAGAGTGGAACCGCAAGAGGCTGCTGAGTGGAGGACAGCTCATAATGATGTCTGGAACAGAGCCAATTAAATGGTATCAAACACATGTATTTTATACCATTCCACCGATTCTGCTCCAGCCATTTAACACGAGCCCGTCCTCCCCAATTAAGATGCCACCAACTTCCTGTGATAGACACTATCTCCCCTCCTAGCCTTCTCTCACCTGCCAAAAGACCACCCATTCTATTGGCCACCTCACTTATTGTCCAACTACCCTCCCTCCCTCCCTCCCTCCCTCCCTCCCTCCCTCCCTCCCTCCCTCCCTCCCTCCCCTCCCTCCCTCCCTCCCTCCCTCCCTCCCTCCCTCCCTCCCTCCCTCCCTCCCTCCCTCCCTCCCTCCCTCTCCTTCAGTTCAGACTCAGCTATTCTTTCCTTTACCTCTTTTCCCACTCTGTTAAGAATACACAGTCCTCCTCTTTGATCCATCTATAAGATGACTCTGGAATGGAACAAATATTGACTCCATCTGACCCAGACAAATCCCTCCCTCCTCCCTCCTTCCATTTCCAGCTCTTTCAATTCAATTCAAGGGGCTTGGCATGGGAAACATATGTTAACATTGCCAAAACAAGTGAAGTCGATAATATACAAAAGTGAAATAAACTATCAAAATTAACAGTAAACATTAAACTCACAGAAGTCTCTCTCTCTCTCTCTCTCTCTCTCAATTCAATTCAAGGGGCTTTATTGGCATGGGAAACATGTGTTTCAAGGGAATATCAAGTGAACTGGATAAACAAAAGTGAAATAAACAATCAAAAGTGAACAGTAAATATTCCAAGAGAACAAAGACATTTCAAATATCATATTATGCAGTAGCGTGCCGTGGTTCTGGGGCCTGGGCCTTCAGTGAAGTCCTACACGGTCCCACCCGAATTAATCCACCTCTTATTACCATCATTATGATGCCATGGCTCTAGACACTATACATTTAGACAGAAACGTTGCATCACCTTGAAATTGACATTTTTATTCAGAGAATTGCAGGGGAAGAGTACAATACCTTTTCATTGTGCAGCTTCGTTGCCCTGCGCGCTTGTTCGTTGAGCTGTAGATCCACTCGGGTGTCCCCAAAAGTTTTCAAAAGCACCATTGTTTGTAAGTGCCCAGCCGTACTTTGGTGTCTCGTTGCTGCCTTGGTTAGACAACTCAGGTTTGCAAAGCCAGTGTGGCTCCAAACACCAAATCGATCACTTGCAAATAATAGGCATTCCCAGCAGTACAGTTTGCAGTGCTTCTCGGAGCCTGTCTTTGTAGCGTCGGCTTTGTAGCGTCGGCGTCTACCTCTCCTGACAATGTCTAACTTTTCTTGAAAAGTTTGTCTTGAGAATGGCGTTATAATTATATCCTCGACCAAATCGATATCATCTCCTTCCGCCATTGTGGGTTGAAAAAACAGTTTAGTAGTACGTGAATTAATTTGTTGATCAATTTCAGTTTCCTAGTTCTGAGACCTGCCTATATAGGACCTGCCTCTCAATATTGGTTTTCCAATCAAAAGACGTGCAGGCACTACGCCTGCTAGCTGGCTCCTGTGTAACACTGGAGCCAGCCAGCAGGCGTACAATAGCCAACTCTAAAGCTGATTGGTTGACACTAAATTTTAATTTCCATTCACTTTAAGCTACAAGCGCCCGCACTGTTGATTCTGAAGGCCTGAGGGCAGAATATAGACCCCTGGCAACACATGATGGCTGAATATGATTGGATAAAATATCTAACATAAAGACCAGCCCTCCAAATCTCAACCTGGGGCTGGAAGCAGTGCAACCAAGAGGAACGCTATGAAATGAAGAGTGTAACTCTTACTCTGGGGAATAATTTAATACATATTTGTGGGAAAATATATTTAAAAAATATATATATTCTGATGATGTTTAGGCCAGCAGAGAAGGCCTTGCTGGCCCTGACGGCCCACCACTGATATTATGTATATATATGGTGTTGTAGCAATGTGCAAATAGTTAAAGTACAAAAGGGAAAATAAATAAATATGGGTTGTATTTACAATGGTGTTTGTTCTTCACTGGTTGCTCTTTTCTTGTTTCAACAGGTCACAAATCTTGCTGCTGTAATGGCACACGATGGTATTTCATCCAATAGATATGGGAATTAATCAAAATTGGATTTGTAATCTGAGGGAAATATACATCTCTAATATGGTCATACATTTGGCAGGAGGTTAGGAAATGCAGCTCAGTTTCCACCTCATTTTGTGGGCAGTGTGCACATAGGCAAACCTGGCTCTCAAGAGAAGACAGGCTATGGCGACCATTCTCAATATCAAGGCTATGTTCACTGAGTCTGTACATAGTCAAAGCTTTCCTTAAGGTTGGGTCAGGTATTCTGCCACTGTGTACTCTCTGTTTAGCACCAAATAGCATTCTAGTTTGCTCAGTTTTTTGTTAATTCTTTCCAATGTGTCAAGTGATTATCTTTTTGTTTTCTCATGATTTGGTTGGGTCTAATTGTGTTGCTGTCCTGGGGCACTGTGGGGTCTGTTTGTGTTTCTGAACAGAGCCCCAGGACCAGCTTGGGAGTCTTCACCAGGTTCATCTTTCTGTAGGTGATGACTTTGTTAAAGAAGGTTTGGTAATGGCTTCCTTTTAGGTGGTTGTAGAATTTAACAGCTCTTTTCTGGATTTTGATAATTAGCAGGTATTGGCCTAATTCTGCTCTGCATGCATTATTTGGTGTTTTACGTTGTACACTGAGGATATTTTTGCAGAATTCTACATGCAATGTCTCAAATTGGTGTTTTTCCCATTTTGTGAAATCTTGTTTGGTGAGCGGACCCCAGACCTCACAACCATGAAGGGCAATGGGTTCTCTAAATGATTCAAGTATTTTTTGCCAGATCCTAGTGGTATGTCAAATTTGATTTTCCTTTTGATGGCATAGAAGGCTCTTTCTCGCTCTGTCATTCATTCTTTCTCTACCCCCTCTTTGTCACTGTCTCCCCCTCTATTTTTTTACCCCTTTCTGCCTCCACCCTCTCGCCCTCTAATGTTGGGCCCCTTTCTCTCTCTAATTCATTACCCCTTCTCTGTGTGTGTAGTGTAGTATTAGGTCAGCCTTCCCCTGGGTAAAGGTTTATATAAGACTCTCCATGCCTGTTGATATGGCTGCCAGTCTAGACCCCGAGCCCCCCCCCCCTCTCTCAACTCAACAGGCTTTATTGACTTGGGAAACATGTTTACATTGCCAAAGCAGGTGAAATAGATCATTAACAAAAGTGAAATAAACAGTAAAAAATGTACAGTAAACATTATTCTCAAATCAAATCAAATCGAATTTTATTTGTCACATGCACATGGTTGGCAGATGTTAATGCGAGTGTAGCGAAATGCTTGTGCTTCTAGTTCCGACAATGCAGTAATAACCAACAAGTAATCTAACTAACAATTCCTAAACTACTGTCTTATACACAGTGTAAGGGGACAAAGAATATGTACATAAGGATATATGAATGAGTGATGGTACAGAGCAGCATAGGCAAGATACAGTAGATGGTATTGAATACAGTATATACATATGAGATGAGTATGTAAACAAAGTGGCATAGTTAAAGTGGCTAGTGATACATGTATTACATAAGGATGCAGTCGATGATATAGAGTACAGTATATACGTATGCATATGAGATGAATAATGTAGGGTAAGTAACATTATATAAGGTAGCATTGTTTAAAGTGGCTAGTGATATATTTACATCATTTCCCATCAATTCCCATTATTAAAGTGGCTGGAGTTGAGTCAGTGTCAGTGTGTTGGCAGCAGCCACTCAATGTTAGTGGTGGCTGTTTAACAGTCTGATGGCCTTACATTTACATTTAAGTCATTTAGCAGACGCTCTTATCCAGAGCGACTTACAAATTGGTGAATTCACCTTCTGACATCCAGTGGAACAGCCACTTTACAATAGTGCATCTAAATCATTTAAGGGGGGGTGAGAAGGATTACTTATCCTATCCTAGGTATTCCTTGAAGAGGTGGGGTTTCAGGTGTCTCCGGAAGGTGGTGATTGACTCTGCTGTCCTGGCGTCGTGAGGGAGTTTGTTCCACCATTGGGGGCCAGAGCAGCGAACAGTTTTGACTGGGCTGAGCGGGAACTGTACTTCCTCAGTGGTAGGGAGGCGAGCAGGCCAGAGGTGGATGAACGCAGTGCCCTTGTTTGGGTGTAGGGCCTGATCAGAGCCTGGAGGTACTGCGGTGCCGTTCCCCTCACAGCTCCGTAGGCAAGCACCATGGTCTTGTAGCGGATGCGAGCTTCAACTGGAAGCCAGTGGAGAGAGCGGAGGAGCGGGGTGACGTGAGAGAACTTGGGAAGGTTGAACACCAGACGTGCTGCGGCATTCTGGATGAGTTGTAGCGGTTTAATGGCACAGGCAGGGAGCCCAGCCAACAGCGAGTTGCAGTAATCCAGACGGGAGATGACAAGTGCCTGGATTAGGACCTGCGCCGCTTCCTGTGTGAGGCAGGGTCGTACTCTGCGGATGTTGTAGAGCATGAACCTACAGGAACGGGCCACCGCCATGATGTTTGTTGAGAACGACAGGGTGTTGTCCAGGATCACGCCAAGGTTCTTAGCGCTCTGGGAGGAGGACACAATGGAGTTGTCAACCGTGATGGCGAGATCATGGAACGGGCAGTCCTTCCCCGGGAGGAAGAAAGCTCCGTCTTGCCGAGGTTCAGCTTGAGGTGGTGATCCGTCATCCACACTGATATGTCTGCCAGACATGCAGAGATGCGATTCGCCACCTGGTCATCAGAAGGGGGAAAGGAGAAGATTAATTGTGTGTCGTCTGCATAGCAATGATAGGAGAGACCATGTGAGGTTATGACAGAGCCAAGTGACTTGGTGTATAGCGAGAACAGGAGAGGGCCTAGAACAGAGCCCTGGGGGACACCAGTGGTGAGAGCGCGTGGTGAGGAGACAGATTCTCGCCACGCCACCTGGTAGGAGCGACCTGTCAGGTAGGACGCAATCCAAGCGTGGGCCGCGCCGGAGATGCCCAACTCGGAGAGGGTGGAGAGGAGGATCTGATGGTTCACAGTATCGAAGGCAGCCGATAGGTCTAGAAGGATGAGAGCAGAGGAGAGAGAGTTAGCTTTAGCAGTGCGGAGCGCCTCCGTGATACAGAGAAGAGCAGTCTCAGTTGAATGACTAGTCTTGAAACCTGACTGATTTGGATCAAGAAGGTCATTCTGAGAGAGATAGCGGGAGAGCTGGCCAAGGACGGCACGTTCAAGAGTTTTGGAGAGAAAAGAAAGAAGGGATACTGGTCTGTAGTTGTTGACATCGGAGGGATCGAGTGTAGGTTTTTTCAGAAGGGGTGCAACTCTCGCTCTCTTGAAGACGGAAGGGACGTAGCCAGCGGTCAGGGATGAGTTGATGAGCGAGGTGAGGTAAGGGAGAAGTTCTCCGGAAATGGTCTGGAGAAGAGAGGAGGGGATAGGGTCAAGCGGGCAGGTTGTTGGGCGGCCGGCCGTCACAAGAAGCGAGATTTCATCTGGGAGAGAGGGGAGAAAGAGGTCAGAGCACAGGGTAGGGCAGTGTGAGCAGAACCAGCGGTGTCGTTTGACATAGCAAACGAGGATCGGATGTTGTCGACCTTCTTTTCAAAATGGTTGACGAAGTCATCTGCAGAGAGGGAGGAGGGGGGGAGGGGGAGGAGGATTCAGGAGGGAGGAGAAGGTGGCAAAGAGCTTCCTAGGGTTAGAGGCAGATGCTTGGAATTTAGAGTGGTAGAAAGTGGCTTTAGCAGCAGAGACAGAGGAGGAAAATGTAGAGAGGAGGGAGTGAAAGGATGCCAGGTCCGCAGGGAGGCGAGTTTCCCTCCATTTCCGCTCGGCTGCCCGGAGCTCTGTTCTGTGAGCTCGCAATGAGTCGTCGAGCCACGGAGCGGGAGGGGAGGACCGAGCCGGCCTGGAGGATAGGGGACATAGAGAGTCAAAGGATGCAGAAAGGGAAGAGAGGAGGGTTGAGGAGGCAGAATCAGGAGATAGGTTGGAGAAGGTATGAGCAGAGGGAAGAGATGATAGGATGGAAGAGGAGAGAGTAGCGGGGGAGAGAGAGCGAAGGTTGGGACGGCGCGATACCATCCGAGTAGGGGCAGTGTGGAAAGTGTTGGATGAGAGCGAGAGGGAAAAGGATACAAGGTAGTGGTCGGAGACTTGGAGGGGAGTTGCAATGAGGTTAGTGGAAGAACAGCATCTAGTAAAGATGAGGTCGAGCGTATTGCCTGCCTTGTGAGTAGGGGGGAAGGTGAGAGGGTGAGGTCAAAAGAGGAGAGGAGTGGAAAGAAGGAGGCAGAGAGGAATGAGTCAAAGGTAGACGTGGGGAGGTTAAAGTCGCCCAGGACTGTGAGAGGTGAGCCGTCCTCAGGAAAGGAGCTTATCAAGGCATCAAGCTCATTGATGAACTCTCCGAGGGAACCTGGAGGGCGATAAATGATAAGGATGTTAAGCTTGAAAGGGCTGGTAACTGTGACAGCATGGAATTCAAAGGAGGCGATAGACAGATGGGTAAGGGGAGAAAGAGAGAATGACCACTTGAGAGAGATGAGGATCCCGGTGCCACCACCCCGCTGACCAGAAGCTCTCGGGGTGTGCGAGAACACGTGGGCGGACGAAGAGAGAGCAGTAGGAGTAGCAGTGTTATCTGTGGTGATCCATGTTTCCGTCAGTGCCAAGAAGTCGAGGGACTGGAGGGAGGCATAGGCTGAGATGAACTCTGCCTTGTTGGCCGCAGATCGGCAGTTCCAGAGGCTACCGGAGACCTGGAACTCCACGTGGGTCGTGCGCGCTGGGACCACCAGATTAGGGTGGCCGCGGCCACGCGGTGTGGAGCGTTTGTATGGTCTGTGCAGAGAGGAGAGAACAGGGATAGATAGACACATAGTTGACAGGCTACAGAAGAGGCTACGCTAATGCAAAGGAGATTGGAATGACAAGTGGACTACACGTCTCGAATGTTCAGAAAGTTAAGCTTACGTAGCAAGAAACTTATTGACTAAAATGATTGAAATGATACAGTACTGCTGGAGTAGGCTAGCTGGCAGTGGCTGCGTTGTTGACTTTGTAGGCTAGCTGGCAGTGGCTGCGATGTTGACACTACACTAATCAAGTCGTTCCGTCGAGTGTAATAGTTTCTACAGTGCTGCTATTGAGATAGAAGCTGTTTTTCAGTCTCTCGGTCCCAGCTTTGATGCACCTGTACTGACCTCGCCTTCTGGATGATAGCAGGGTGAACAGGCAGTGGCTTGGGTGGTTGATGTCCTTGATGATCTTTATGGCCTTCCTGTAACACCGGGTGGTGTAGGTGTCCTGGAGGGCAGGTAGTTTGCCCCCGGTGATGCATTGTGCAGACCTCACTACCCTCTGGAGAGCCTTACGGTTGAGGGCGGAGCAGTTGCCGTACCAGGCGGTGGTACAGCCCGCCAGGATGCTCTCGATTGTGCATCTGTAGAAGTTTGTGAGTGCTTTTGGTGACAAGCCGAATTTCTTCAGCCTCCTGAGGTTGAAGAGGCGCTGCTGCGCCTTCTTCACGATGCTGTCTGTGTGAGTGGACCAATTCAGTTTGTCTGTGATGTGTATGCCGAGGAACTTAAAACTTGCTACTCTCTCCACTACTGTTCCATCGATGTGGATAGGGGGGTGTTCCCTCTGCTGTTTCCTGAAGTCCACAATCATCTCCTTAGTTTTGTTGACGTTGAGTGTGAGGTTATTTTCCTGTCACCACACTCCGAGGGCCCTCACCTCCTCCCTGTAGGCCGTCTCGTCGTTGTTGGTAATCAAGCCTACCACTGTTGTGTACTCACAAAAGTTCCAAAGGAATAGAGACATTTCAAATGTCTCTCTCTCTCTCTCTCTCTCTCTCTCTCTCTCTCTCTCTCTCTCTCTCTCTCTCTCTTTCTCTCTCTCTCTCTCTCTCTCTCTTGTTCCCAGAAAGCCTCATTAAACTTAGCACTCTGGCAATGAAAGGGTCAAGGGTATGTGGCCAGAGTAAGAATGCCTGAGGTGTGTAGTGTCTATGTGTGTGGGCTGGTGTGTGAGGTTGCAAAGGGGTGCAGAGGTAGTTAGGTGAGGGGGATTACTGTTCCCCTGGGGTGGAACTGCCCCGGACCACAGTGCTATTACTCACTACAGCCACCCGAGACAAATAACAGATCTACAGTTATACACCACACACACACACACACCCTCTTGTGTGATATGGTGATTGCTTGCTAATCAGGGCTGTGTGGTTGGCTGTGCGTGTCTAACAGGTCCCACTCTGGTTACTGCCTCTGAGATACAGGAAGAGGGATGGAGAGAAATAGAGAAGAGAGAATAATCAAGAGGAATATAGAAAAGGGTGTGGAGAAAGGGTCAGGAGGGTCAAGAGAGAGAGCGAGAACAAGACAGCGATGGAGAAGGGCACACAGCACTGGAGAGATTACCATGGTGACCACACAAACACAACCTGTTGTTACGCTTTGATAATAGATCAGTTCTGTTGAGTATCAATACGACAGCAGGTCTTTCACACACTCTCTAATACAGTGTAGTTAGTATTACAGTATAGGCTACATCCTGTGATACTGTGTGTGTGTGTGTGTGTGTGTGTGTGTGTGTGTGTGTGTGTGTGTGTGTGTGTGTGTGTGTGTGTGTGTGTGTGTGTGTGTGTGTGTGTGTGTGTGTGTTTATTCTCATCATTTCATACAACAGAATGTTAGTGTGACAGATGTAATCATAAGCCAGTTGTATAACGTGGTTCAGGCTTTAGATTGGTTTAGACCAGTGTTTGATGTAGCTAATCTCCATCACCATCTCTGTACTGTAGTCATGTTGTGTTTCTGCTGGCCAAGAAAAGCACACTGTCCTCTGAGACCAGTAGCTCTGTGTTAGATCATACATACCCATACACACATCTCTCTCTCTCCCCCTCTCTCTCTCCCGCTCTCTCGCTCTCTCGCTCTCTCTCTCTCTCTCTCTCTCTCTCTCTCTCTCTCTCTCTCTCTCTCTCTCTCTCTCTAGTGTTTAACTCATAAACCTGTGGCAAACGCAGCCGGAGGCAGTGACTATTCACTCAGGCCAGTCTTATCGGTGTTTGCAGACAACAAATAATGTCACTAAATTTAGTGCCGCGCCAGTTCCAGTTATGCTTTTGACCCGAAAATCATCGCCACCCCTCTGCTCCTCAACCGCTCCCCAACCACTCTCTCTCTGATGTGGTAGCGCGCGCGCTGTTCTTTGGGTCCACTTGTATTATCGCCCCTCCAGATTTGGAACGCTAGGCGGGCAATGGCTTCCCTCGGGAACGCTCGCGCGCTGTACCATGTCGCTTCTATTCCTGATTGAACCGGTTATAAAAACGGGTTGGGACCGATGCCTGTCAATAACAAACACATCAGAACTAAAACATCCACAAAGACGGACATTTCAGAAGTTAATAACAATAAACTATGCGGGTGTGTCTGTTTGGCCTGTCGACTATTCTCATAAGACATTTGCATGATTGATACAGTTCTGTGGAAGGATGTTTTATATTCGATGTTGTAAAACAATAGTCTTGTAATTGTTTTAATTTAATTTATTGGCTCTAAAACAATAAGGGAGTTGCGTGCGCGCCATGGGGTGCTACTGTCAGCGCTGCCAACTGTGAGCTCCATGAGCAGTTGTCAGTCAACAAAGAGTTGATGATTATTAGTGATCAGAACAAGTCTGTACAATAGAACATTCTTATAGAGGGTTGTTGTGCAACTCAGAAAGCGGCTCTCAGTTACTCAATTATAGATTAGTCAGAGTGGTGCCCGCAGTTTGGTGTGTGCGTGTGTGATATGGAAGGGAGAGAGAGAGTTGTGTAATCTGTCCATTTTGTATCGCTCCTTTTCTCCCCTTCAGGCCCCCCGGCTGCCAGACGTCACACCAGTTTAAAACAAGGACAAAAAAGTTGTCGGGTGAACGAAGAAAAAAAACTGAAACCCTTCCCCGATCCGAATCCAGGGAGGAGTGAGTGAGTGTGACAGAACAAGGGGGACCGAGAGAGAGAGAGAGAGAGCACGCGAAGGAACCTTCTCTCACAACCACACAGAAGACACAGCGGTTGTTCTGACTATCACCGAAAGGAACGGATAATAACTCACCCCGGGAATCAACAAAAACACATATACGGTGGTCAGAAAGTCGTTACCGGGGGGAAATACTTCAGGGCGAGACCACGGAGAGAATGCGTCTCACGTTTCTGTACAGGTAAATTGGGGGGACTCTACTGACCGACAACCTGCTCCACGCTTTCATGTGTGCGAAAGCTTTCTAACCAAATTTTATTTCAGTGGCGATGTAGCCTACAGTAAGTGTAGTAGTGTACAGTAAGTATATGTTATCTATACGCATTTCAAACTGTTGAAAAGTCAACCGTTGTGAATAAAGATCCTGTGTGTGCTATAGCATATAGGTGAAGCGTACACGCACATGTGTTGCGTTGCATCGGCACGATATGTAGAAGGAATTTTCCCTCGGGCTGGGGTTGAGGTTAAAACTCACTGTCTGGGCAGATTTTGTAACAGTTCCCACTCTCCCTTCCTGTCCACCTTCTCTCGCTCTCCGTTTTTATTCTACAATGTGCCACTGTAAAGAGAAACGTGGACGCGGGTAGGGGGTCGTTAGTTCAGGCTGAGCGGATCTGTTGTGTCAGGCTGTGCGGGACCTTTGTCTGTGGTTTTGGTATAATTGTTTAGTCTAGTGTGGGCCTGGGGACTGTGGGGAGGGTTTCAGTCGGAGGGGAGACGGCGGCGGTACACACATTGGAGAAACTGCACTAGTCACAGCGGTCACATGTGGCCTGCGGATTTGTGATTGCGGTGATGTTATGGGATTGTGGTGTGTCTTCACAGTTCACACAATAATTGTTTTGGTGGATCTCAAATCATCTACTTTAGCCCAGTGCTCATGCGTCCACGTCCTGAGTTTGTAGCTATATAAAATCACTTTAAAGGAACCTATAATCATGTGGCCAATATAAACCAAAGCCGGAGGTCCCTCTCTCCAAGCCTCAAACTATTAAAACAAGTGTACATGATTATTTGGGATTGCGAGTGATTGCGTTTGGATGTGGGTTTGTGTGTTTAAAAGCCACAGGGTGTGGACAGGTGGGAGGAAAAACACGGCTGATGTTTGGACACATTAGTTTGTTTGTACCTTCTCGGCACGGTCAGATTGATTGAGATGTATGCCGCTGAACCGCTGCTGAACCGCCAGGTCAAATTAACAGTTATTCCTGAATTCACACGCGGCGCCGGGAAAAAACGACGCATGGTGTGCACCTCTAACATAGCAAGGTCTGGAACATTCGAAAGAATGCCAACTGAACTGCTGAGAGTTAGTTTTACAGTATGTCCTATAATGAAAGAAAACACATTATGCACGGTGCTTTTACTCATGATAGAACGTTTATTAAACAGCTACTAGACAGGCTCTGGACTGTAAGGGAAAGAGAAGTATGTGTTGACTATTAAATGATATAGTTTATGAAGCCACTGAGGCATTTTGATAGTCTTAGGATATGAGGATACACAGTGCATCCCCATAATACATCCTCTGTAAGGAAAGTCATCATATCTGGTTCTGTTTACTAAACCCCTCTTCACTCTTCCTCTCTATCCCCTCATTGTTTTATCTCCTCTCTCTCTCTCTCTCTCTCTCTCTCTCTCTCTCTCTCTTCACTCCCCCTCTCTCAGGGTTTATGTGCTGTGTTGTTTTGTGGCAGTCACATCCTCTCTGACCAAGGCTGAGAAGAAAAAGGTGAGCAGTGGTTTTACCATAGTGATGGTGATTTGAGGCGATTAGTGTCTGTAATCATAGTTTAGGGTTCATGTTCATTGATGAACATTTGAACATCTTGGCCATGTTCTGTTATAATCTCCACCCAGCACACCCCTCATAGCCTGGTTCCTCTCTAGGTTTCTTCCTAGGTTTTGGCCTTTCTAGGGAGTTTTTCCTAGTCAACGTGCTTCAACACCTGCATTGCTTGCTGTTTGGGGTTTCAGGCTAGGTTTCTGTACAGCACTTTGAGATATCAGCTGATGTACGAAGGGCTATATAAATTGATTTGATTTGATTTGGTGGATCAACCCATGAAAGCCTGCAGTGAGTGGTGCACCATCTCACTGTGTGAGCACCAGTGGTCAGAACGGGCCCGGGTCAGTGGTCGTGAGTCAGTAATGGTCTCGGCTCTGTGGCAGCTGTGTTTTTGTGATGTCACTCATTACCGAAGTCCCCTGGTGGTGGAGTGGTCCCCTGACACAGAGACAGAGACAGGTGTGGCCGTTATTTGACCTATTGTAGCCCTGGACATGCTCAGAAATAGAACACACACACACACACAATGTCCATACACCTACTATTACATACACATACAGGCATGTACGCTCTTTCTCTCAGAGTGGTCGTGCACAGACTCATGTTTTGGTTTTTGCTGAATGGAAACTTTTGTTCAGGTCTCTCTCTAGCTGTTCTGCCAACCAGGCACAAACACACGCGCACACACACAGCTCTGAGTTATGAAATGAAAAACATTTAAACAGATCCACAGAGGAACACATCAAAGCCTTGCCTATTACACACACAGAGCACTGGGTTCAGCATGCCAGGCCAGAGCTGGATGTGCCACAGCACTTCCACAAGGCATCCATCCATATTCCACAAGGTTGATGATTTTATTCCTCAGTTCATAAAACTGCTTTAAAGCTACTGCCAGCATAAGTGAACTTAGCTCAGACGTCTTCTATTTCCTAGCCTGCTGAACAACATCTAGGGATTCTGGCACTGAAACTTTGACACCAATTGAAGGCAGATTTGCTCAGGCAGTGGCCAACAGAACTAGAGAGGCCTGTCTAGGAAACACTTGTTACATGTTTACTACATGTTTATCCAACCAGCTCTCACAGTCTCACTTCAGAATTAGACGTTCATCCATGTTTCTCAAACGTCAAACTTCAAAGATGTTCCAAACATCACATTTTAAAGTGTTTAAGGGTAAGTTTAGACATTTATCTGTATTTTTAAAATGTTTTGTTAACCCATCCTCCACCCCTCTTAGAAAGACAAAACATATATATATATATATATTCCACCTATCACTATAGACCTCAGCTCTTTAATCCCGCCCCTCAGCCACTCTCAGCCCATCCCACCTACCACCATAGACCTCAGCTCTTTAATCCCACCCCTCAGCTACTCTCAGCCCATCCCACCCATCACTATATACCTCAGCTCTTTAATCCCACCCCTCAGCCATTCTCAGCCCATCCCACCTATCACCATAGACCTCAGCTCTTTAATCACACCCCTCAGACACTCTCAGCCCATCCCACCTATCGCTATAGACCTCAGCTCTTTAATCCAGACACTCTCAGCCCATCCCACCTATCACTATAGACCTCAGCTCTTTAATCCCGCCGCCTAGCCACTCTCAGCCCATCCCACCTATCACCATAGACCTCAGCTCTTTAATCACACCCCTCAGACACTCTCAGCCCATCCCACCTATCACCATAGACCTCAGCTCTTTAATCCCGCCGCTCAGCCACTCTCAGCCCATCCCACCTATCACCATAGACCTCAGCTCTTTAATCACACCCCTCAGACACTCTCAGCCCATCCCACCTATCGCTATAGACCTCAGCTCTTTAATCCAGACACTCTCAGCCCATCCCACCTATCACTATAGACCTCAGCTCTTTAATCCCGCCGTTCAGCCACTCTCAGCCCATCCCACCTATCACCATAGACCTCAGCTCTTTAATCACACCCCTCAGACACTCTCAGCCCATCCCACCTATCGCTATAGACCTCAGCTCTTTAATCCAGACACTCTCAGCCCATCCCAACCTATCACTATAGACCTCAGCTCTTTAATCCCGCCGCTCAGCCACTCTCTGCCCATTCCACCTATCACCCTCAGTTTGATTTCCATGTGCCTTATATTTTTCAATTGTGCTGTGATGTTTTACATACATTTTGAATCTTTCTAATTCTATAGTATCCACAGATTGTGAGCTAAAGATGAAAGCCTTTCCTACAAGTATTATTATGTTATTTATTTATTCAAAATCGCCCAAAACTGCTATTTGTAAGGTTCATTTTAAATGAATGTTGTGATTTTCTTCACCATTCCTGAACCTGTGACCAGAAACAAGCTACATAGGGGCAATACAAGAATAAATTATGTAGTGATTCTGTCTCATCGCAGCAAAATCTACAGAGCTGAGATTGTTGTATGCCCCATATATATAGCATTCTGTTGGTGGCAAGAATTTTGTATAATAATTTAAATTGAAAAACTGGAAGTGTTGTTTTTTGTACCAGTTCATAAACCATGTGCCATGAAATCGGTTCATCTAAATCTCTGCCCATTTATTCTGCTACCTGTATGGCGCAGCTGTCAACATTTTGGGCCTCAAATGAAACTGGTACAGTGCCTTGTGAAAGTATTCGGCCCCCTTGAACTTTACGACCTTTTGCCACATTTCAGGCTTCAAACATAAATATATAAAACTGTATTTTTTTGTGAAGAATCAACAACAAGTGGGACACAATCATGAAGTGGAACGACATTTATTGGATATTTCAAACTTTTTTAACAAATCAAAAACTGAAAAATTGGGCTTGCAAAATTATTCAGCCCCTTTACTTTCAGTGCAGCAAACTCTCTCCAGAAGTTCAGTGAAGATCTCTGAATGATCCAATGTTGACCTAAATGACTAATGATGAGAAATACAATCCACCTGTGTGTAATCAAGTCTCCGTATAAATGCACCTGCACTGTGATAGTCTCAGAGGTCCGTTAAAAGCGCAGAGAGCATCATGAAGAACAAGGAACACACCAGGCAGGTCCGAGATACTATTGTGAAGAAGTTTAAAGCCGGATTTGGATACAAAAAGATTTCCCAAGCTTTAAACATCCCAAGGAGCACTGTGCAAGCGATAATATTGAAATGGAAGGAGTATCAGACCATTGCAAATCTACCAAGACCTGGCCGTCCCTCTAAACTTTCAGCTCATACAAGGAGAAGACTGATCAGAGATGCAGCCAAGAGGCCCATGATCACTCTGGATGAACTGCAGAGATCTACAGCTGAGGTGGGAGACTCTGTCCATAGGACAACAATCAGTCGTATATTGCACAAATCTGGCCTTTATGGAAGTGGCAAGAAGAAAGCCATTTCTTAAAGATATCCATAAAAAGTGTCGTTTAAAGTTTGCCACAAGCCACACCAAACATGTGGAAGAAGGTGCTCTGGTCAGATGAAACCAAAATTGAACTTTTTGTCAACAATGCAAAACGTTATGTTTGGCGTAAAAGCAACACAGCTCATCACAATGAACACACCATCCCCACTGTCAAACATGGTGGTGGCAGCATCATGGTTTGGGCCTGCTTTTCTTCAGCAGGGACAGGGAAGATGGTTAAAATTGATGGGAAGATGGATGGAGCCAAATACAGGACCATTCTGGAAGAAAACCTGATGGAGTCTGCAAAAGACCTGAGACTGGGACGGAGATTTGTCTTCCAACAAGACAATGATCCAGAACATAAAGCAAAATCTACAATGGAATGGTTCAAAAATAAACATATCCAGGTGTTAGAATGGCCAAGTCAAAGTCCAGACCTGAATCCAATCGAGAATCTGTGGAAAGAACTGAAAACTGCTGTTCACAAATGCTCTCCATCCAACCTCACTGAGCTCGCACTGTTTTGCAAGGAGGAATGGGAAAAAATTTCAGTCTCTCGATGTGCAAAACTGATAGAGACGTACCCCAAGCGACTTACAGCTGTAATCGCAGCAAAAGGTGGCGCTACAAAGTATTAACTTAAGGGGGCTGAATAATTTTGCACGCCCAATTTTTCCGTTTTTGATTTGTTAAAAAAGTTTGAAATATCCAATAAATGTCGTTCCACTTCATGATTGTGTCCCACTTGTTGTTGATTCTTCACAAAAAAATACAGTTTTATATCTTTATGTTTGAAGCCTGAAATGTGACAAAAGGTCGCAAAGTTCACGGGGGCCGAATACTTTCACAAGGCACTGTATATTTTCTATTTATGCCAATTCCTTTCACCCAATTTGTATCTTTAATTTATGGAAAGCAAACAAGTTTCCTACCTTGTCCCCTTTCCACTTGCCTCCTCCATATTTGTGGCAATGCTGCAATCAGTTGGTTGTAAGTTTGGATTGAGCAGACATTCCCATATATTTTCAATAGCAGCTATTGAAAATATATAGGAATGCCTGCTCATAGCTCAACTGTTTCTATTCATAATATCATTAATAAATATAATACCAACTAAATCCATAAAGAATGTGTTTTTATTAATCAGTATATTTGTTGTAATATTTGTTCAATCTTTTCTGGAGGATAAAACTGAAATTGTAACCAGCTTTGTATAGCTTGTTTAAGAAAGGGCAATACTTTAAACAAAATGTCATTTTCAATTACAGAAAATTACAACTTCTTGGAAATTAGAAGTTGTAATCTGTATAAAGGCAAAAAGGCAATTAAAAAAAAGGATGAACCTTTCTTAATAATCTACTGGAGAACCATTTTGAGTTTTAATATAATTTATGTATGAGTAAAGCTTTTAGTGAGAGGTTTAAAACTTTAATATTGAATAATTTTAGCCCCCCAAACTCATATTCATTATATAAATAGGCTCATTTCATTTTGTCTGGCTTAGCATTCCAAATAAAATGTTATATTTTTTGCTCATATGATTTAAAAAACTACTCGTCTGCAGTAGGCAGCGCCATTCGTAAGTAAGTAAACTGTGATAGGACCAAAGAGTTAATCAATGTGATTTATCCATAAATAGACAAGTGTTTACCTCTCCATGGTTGCAGAATCTTATCTATTTTTGCTAACTTATTATTGAAATTGATTGTGGTAAGTTCATTTATATTTTTTGAGTTGTGAATACGAAATATGTCTAATTCACCATACACCCATTTTATTTGTAAACTACAAGGTAGTGTAAACACCGTGTTTTTTAACGATCCAATATGTAATATGGTACACTTGTCATAATTAAGTTTTAGTCCAGAGAGGCTAGAAAAGTGATCAAGATCTTCATTGAAACTGTGCAGGGTTCCAGATTGCGGACTTCAGAAAAATCTTGAGTCATCGGCATACATTGACACTTGTTTTTATCCCCTGGATTTCTGACCCCTTGATGTTCTTGTTGGATCTAATTTTAATAGCTAGCATTTCAATGGACATAATAAATAGATATGGAGACAACGGACAGCCTTGTTTTACTCCTCTTAAAAGCTCAATACTCTCTGAGAATTAACTATTATTTACTATTTTACATCTGGGGTTGCTGTTCATAACTTTAACCCATTGTATAAGAGATTCACAGAATATAAAGTAATCCAGGTATTTATATATACATTCTAGTTGTTCTTTATCAAACGGCGTTTAAAAATCTGCTATGAAGACCAGGCCTGGTATCTTTGATGTTACATAATGTTCAATTGTTTCAAGTAATTGTCGTATATTATCTCCAATATATCACCCAAACCTGTCTGACCAGGATGAACAATATCTGGTAAAATCTTTTTATTCTATGTGCTATGCATTTCGCCAGGATTTTTGGTGCCTCCAGTTTTATAAATGGACTGGATCTTTATACCACCAGGGTCCTGTTTTAGTAGTAGTAGTAGTAATGAAATCAGACCTTCTTGTTGAGTACCTGAAAGTCTTCAAATTTAAAATATGCTAATAATGGAGTAATTAAAACATGCTAATAATGGATCTTTGAGTACATCAAAAAAGGTCTGATATACAGTGGGGCAAAAAAGTATTTAGTCAGCCACCAATTGTGCAAGTTCTCCCACTTAAAAAGATGAGAGAGGCCTGTAATTTTCATCATAGGTACACTTCAACTATGACAGACAAAATGAGATAAAAAAATCCAGAAAATCACATTAGGAAATAAATCTTTACAGAGTCTGAAAAGAAAACATTATACTTAAAATATTTAGCTTTCAAAATATAATTTGGTGAATCATGGATGACTCCATAATTTGTAACGAGTTTCTGCAAATTATTTTTGGTAACATTTCTATGATAAAGATTAAAGAAAACACTTGTGCATTTTTCACCATTTTCCATCTAATTCGCTTTATTCTTGTAAAACATTACACTTGTTCGTACTTATAAGTACCTGCAATTCTTTTTGTTTTTCCTGTTACCAATTTTGTGCCTCTTTAGGCATTAACTCTGCATTTTTAAGGTTAGGGTTAAGTTTAGGAATTAACTCAGAAATCTTAAGGTTAGGCATGAACTCTGAATGGTTAAGGTAAGGGTTAAGGTTTGGGATAGGCTTAAAACAAAAACTTCAAAAACAACTTTCTATCACTGGATTTCAACATGCAATATTGCATCAGAGGCAGACCGCCCATCCACCATCCCTGTCCGCAACACCCTTGAATGTAACAGCACTCACTGTTGCCCCTAGTGGCTGGTTCCCACATCATCTCCCAACATCCTCAGACATGGATGGATGTCTAGTACTGACTTGTATCACGGGTGACCTGGCTGGTTTATCATATGTCTGATGTGTTCTTGTGTGTATGTGTGTGTGTGTGTGTTCGTGTTCCAGGCGACGGGCAGAAGATCTCGGCAGGTGGACAATAGTCCGGAGGGGGTGTGGTCTGCCTGGGAGGAGTGGTCAGGATGTTCTCAGAGTTGTGGAGTGGGCGTGTCACAGAGAACCAGAAAGTGTGAAGCCCCTCCCCGTCCCCTAACTCCACCCCTCTCCCACTCTCCTCCAATCTGGGGGGGTTCATCGTTCCTCCCAGGGAGGGCAGGGGGTCCCAACCATGGCTCTGTCATCTCCGCCATCCACCCCTTCTACCCCCCTCATTACTCTAGCAACCAGCCATCCCAATACGGGGGAGGAGGTGGGGGAGGGACAGAGAGACAGCCAGACCCCTTCTATCCCCCCTCACTCCCATCATCCAATCAGAACCCAGGACTGTCTCTCTATCGGGACACTCCTATAGGAGGAGGGGCAGGAGCTGTGCCAGCGCAGTCCTCCAATCCCACGTCTCCCCTCTATCGCCTGGAATTTTCATCACCCAATCAGGAGCCAGGTTCTGTTTATCGCTCCCCCTCATTTCCTGCCCCCCCATCCAGCTACAGCCAACCAGCACAGGCCGCCCGCCGGCCAACCAATCCTGGAACAGGGAGGGCGGGAGGAAGTGGCAGCAGAAGGTCAGTGTTGCCCAATAGGGGGGCTCTGCCTGCTAGTAGGTGAGTATGATTGGATGATCGTGTTGGCAAGGAAACTGTTTACTGTAGATGTTGTGTAAATGTTGTTTTAGACGCCATGTAAATGTTAAGACGTTGTCGTTAAGGCGTTAGTAGTATGAGTTGAGTCATTTGGTTGATGTGAGTCATGGGAGTGTGAGTTGCTGTGCCATTAGATCACTAGTTCTGCTCAATATCATGACCTCCATACAGATAGACTCCTTAGGGCTCTCACTCTCCTGTGCTCTGCCTCTAACTCTCACTGTAGGCTGTAAGCTGTTGGCTCCAGTTGTGGATAATGTCAATAATTTTAAGAGCAGATAAGAGTTCTGTCATCATGTGTAATATTCCCCTGTCTAACCCCCCCTCTCCCTCTCTCTCTCTCTCTCTCTCTCCCTCTCTGTCTCTCTCTGTCTCTCTCGCTCTCTGTCTCTCTCGTTCTCTGTCTCTCTGTCTCTCTCTCTCTCTCTCTCTCTCTCTCTCTCTCTCTCTCTCTCTCTCTCTCTCTCAGGTCCTCTTCTATCCGTCCGGGTCAGTTTGGTTACGGCAGGGTTCCCTTCTCTCTGCCATTACACCGGCAAAACCGGCAGGCCCGCCACACTGAGCACGGCAATGCTACCATAGCAACCCTGGTACTAGAGACAGAGGGGCAGGAGGGAACTGTTGTTAACATTGACCAAATGGACAGATCTGGAGAAGGAGGGGAGAAGAGGAGGGGAGAGAAGGGGAGGGAGGGAGGCAAGAACCACAAAGGGAATAGGGGAGAGAGGGAGCATGAGAGGAGAGAGGAGGACAGGAAGACAGAGGGGGAGAGTACGGAGTCACCTGCCGCTAAGGCATTAATAATGACAACCATAGCTAAACCAGAAAGGAATGGACAGAGGGACACGGACACTCATAGACAGACGGACAGACAGAGACAAGCTGCTGCGGAGCGAGGGAGGGAGAGAGGGAGAGAAAGAGAGAGAGTGCCCTCGACACTCCCTCACTCACATAGGCTCTCTCCCTTCCAGCCCAACCACGACAGAATCATTGATAGACGCGCCCCTCCTCCCCTCCCCCCTCTGCCTCACCCCTACTCCCCCCCTCTCTCTCACCCCTACTCCCCCCCTCGCCACCACTCCTCTCCCCAGCACAGAGAGAGAGAGTCCCCCTATGGGTTCAACCCTCAGCTCCAATCCCCTCACCCTAGACCCCCCCAACCCAACATCTACCCCCTGCAACATCAGCAGCACCCCCACCCCATGGCCGAGGGGGAGACAGGGGGACAGAGATTACCCCCCCAGAACTACAGGTGTTCGGGAGCAGAGAATGAGTATCGTCGGTGCTTCTCACAGGTAAGAGCAGATGCCTTGGGTCTTGAAATGCCTCAGTGGTTGGAGCGTAGAGTTAGTAACACCAGTAGTTAACTAGGAGTTGGTTCCTGTATGAGTGTAGAGTTAGTAACACCAGTATTAACTAGGAGGTGGTTCCTGTATGAGTGTAGAGTTAGTAACACCAGTATTAACTAGGAGGTGGTTCCTGTATGAGTGTAGAGTTAGTAACACCAGTATTAACTAGGAGGTGGTTCCTGTATGAGTGTAGAGTTAGTAACACCAGTATTAACTAGGAGGTGGTTCCTGTATGAGTGTAGAGTTAGTAACACCAGTATTAACTAGGAGGTGGTTCCTGTATGAGTGTAGAGTTAGTAACACCAGTAGTTAACTAGGAGCTGGTTCCTGTATGAGTGTAGAGTTAGTAACACCAGTATTAACTAGGAGGTGGTTCCTGTATGAGTGTAGAGTTAGTAACACCAGTAGTTAACTAGGAGTTGGTTCCTGTATGAGTGTAGAGTTAGTAACACCAGTAGTTAACTTGGAGGTGGTTCCTGTATGAGTGTAGAGTTAGTAACACCAGTAGTTAACTAGGAGGTGGTTCCTGTATGAGTGTAGAGTTAGTAACACCAGTAGTTAACTAGGAGCTGGTTCCTGTATGAGTGTAGAGTTGGTAACACCAGTATTAACTAGGAGGTGGTTCCTGTATGAGTGTAGAGTTAGTAACACCAGTGGTTAACTAGGAGGTGGTTCCTGTATGAGTATATAGTTAGTAACACCAGTATTAACTAGGAGGTGGTTCCTGTATGAGTGTAGAGTTAGTAACACCAGTAGTTAACTAGGAGGTGGTTCCTGTATGAGTGTAGAGTTAGTAACACCAGTATTAACTAGGAGCTGGTTCCTGTATGAGTGTAGAGTTAGTAACACCAGTATTAACTAGGAGCTGGTTCCTGTATGAGTGTAGAGTTAGTAACACCAGTATTAACTAGGAGCTGGTTCCTGTATGAGTGTAGAGTTAGTAACACCAGTATTAACTAGGAGCTGGTTCCTGTATGAGTGTAGAGTTAGTAACACCAGTATTAACTAGGAGGTGGTTCCTGTATGAGTGTAGAGTTAGTAACACCAGTAGTTAACTAGGAGGTGGTTCCTGTATGAGTGTAGAGTTAGTAACACCAGTATTAACTAGGAGCTGGTTCCTGTATGAGTGTAGAGTTAGTAACACCAGTATTAACTAGGAGCTGGTTCCTGTATGAGTGTAGAGTTAGTAACACCAGTATTAACTAGGAGGTGGTTCCTGTATGAGTGTAGAGCTAGTAACACCAGTATTAACTAGGAGCTGGTTCCTGTATGAGTGTAGAGTTAGTAACACCAGTATTAACTAGGAGGTGGTTCCTGTATGAGTGTAGAGTTAGTAACACCAGTATTAACTAGGAGCTGGTTCCTGTATGAGTGTAGAGTTAGTAACACTAGTATTAACGAGGAGCTGGTTCCTGTATGAGCGTAGAGTTAGTAACACCAGTATTAACTAGGAGGTGGTTCCTGTATGAGTGTAGAGTTAGTAACACCAGTAGTTAACTAGGAGGTGGTTCCTGTATGAGTGTAGAGTTAGTAACACCAGTAGTTAACTAGGAGGTGGTTCCTGTATGAGTGTAGAGTTAGTAACACCAGTATTAACTAGGAGGTGGTTCCTGTATGAGTGTAGAGTTAGTAACACCATTATTAACTAGGAGCTGGTTCCTGTATGAGTGTAGAGTTAGTAACACCAGTAGTTAACTTGGAGGTGGTTCCTGTATGAGTATATAGTTAGTAACACCAGTATTAACTAGGAGGTGGTTCCTGTATGAGTGTAGAGTTAGTAACACCAGTAGTTAACTTGGAGGTGGTTCCTGTATGAGTGTAGAGTTAGTTACACCAGTATTAACTAGGAGGTGGTTCCTGTATGAGTGTAGAGTTAGTAACACCAGTATTAACTAGGATGTGGTTCCTGTATGAGTGTAGAGTTAGTAACACCAGTATTAACTAGGAGGTGGTTCCTGTATGAGTGTAGAGTTAGTAACACCAGTAGTTAACTTGGAGGTGGTTCCTGTATGAGTATATAGTTAGTAAAACCAGTAGTTAACTAGGAGCTGGTTCCTGTATGAGTGTAGAGTTAGTAACACCAGTAGTTAACTAGGAGGTGGTTCCTGTATGAGTATATAGTTAGTAACACCAGTAGTTAACTAGGAGGTGGTTCCTGTATGAGTGTAGAGTTAGTTACACCAGTAGTTAACTTGGAGGTGGTTCCTGTATGAGTGTAGAGTTAGTTACACCAGTATTAACTAGGAGGTGGTTCCTGTATGAGTGTAGAGTTAGTAACACCAGTATTAACTAGGAGGTGGTTCCTGTATGAGTGTAGAGTTAGTAACACCAGTAGTTAACTTGGAGGTGGTTCCTGTATGAGTATATAGTTAGTAAAACCAGTAGTTAACTAGGAGCTGGTTCCTGTATGAGTGTAGAGTTAGTAACACCAGTAGTTAACTAGGAGGTGGTTCCTGTATGAGTATATAGTTAGTAACACCAGTAGTTAACTAGGAGGTGGTTCCTGTATGAGTGTAGAGTTAGTAACACCAGTAGTTAACTTGGAGGTGGTTCCTGTATGAGTACATAGTTAGTAACACCAGTAGTTAACTAGGAGCTGGTTCCTGTATGAGTGTAGAGTTAGTAACACCAGTATTAACTAGGAGGTGGTTCCTGTATGAGTATATAGTTAGTAACACCAGTATTAACTTGGAGGTGGTTCCTGTATGAGTGTAGAGTTAGTAACACCAGTAGTTAACTTGGAGGTGGTTCCTGTATGAGTGTAGAGTTAGTAACACCAGTATTAACTAGGAGCTGGTTCCTGTATGAGTGTAGAGTTAGTAACACCAGTAGTTAACTAGGAGGTGGTTCCTGTATGAGTATATAGTTAGTAAAACCAGTAGTTAACTAGGAGCTGGTTCCTGTATGAGTGTAGAGTTAGTAACACCAGTAGTTAACTTGGAGGTGGTTCCTGTATGAGTGTAGAGTTAGTAACACCAGTAGTTAACTAGGAGGTGGTTCCTGTATGAGTATATAGTTAGTAACACCAGTAGTTAACTAGGAGGTGGTTCCTGTATGAGTGTAGAGTTAGTAACACCAGTAGTTAACTTGGAGGTGGTTCCTGTATGAGTACATAGTTAGTAACACCAGTAGTTAACTAGGAGCTGGTTCCTGTATGAGTGTAGAGTTAGTAACACCAGTATTAACTAGGAGGTGGTTCCTGTATGAATGTAGAGTTAGTAACACCATTATTAACTAGGAGGTGGTTCCTGTATGAGTATATAGTTAGTAACACCAGTAGTTAACTAGGAGTTGGTTCCTGTATGAGTGTAGAGTTAGTAACACCAGTATTAACTTGGAGGTGGTTCCTGTATGAGTGTAGAGTTAGTAACACCAGTAGTTAACTTGGAGGTGGTTCCTGTATGAGTATATAGTTAGTAACACCAGTAGTTAACTTGGAGGTGGTTCCTGTATGAGTGTAGAGTTAGTAACACCAGTAGTTAACTTGGAGGTGGTTCCTGTATGAGTGTAGAGTTAGTAACACCAGTAGTTAACTTGGAGGTGGTTCCTGTATGAGTGTAGAGTTAGTAACACCAGTAGTTAACTTGGAGGTGGTTCCTGTATGAGTATATAGTTAGTAACACCAGTATTAACTAGGAGCTGGTTCCTGTATGAGTGTAGAGTTAGTAACACCAGTATTAACTAGGAGGTGGTTCCTGTATGAGTGTAGAGTTAGTAACACCAGTAGTTAACTTGGAGGTGGTTCCTGTATGAGTATATAGTTAGTTAAACCAGTAGTTAACTAGGAGCTGGTTCCTGTATGAGTGTAGAGTTAGTAACACCAGTAGTTAACTAGGAGGTGGTTCCTGTATGAGTATATAGTTAGTAACACCAGTAGTTAACTAGGAGGTGGTTCCTGTATGAGTGTAGAGTTAGTAACACCAGTAGTTAACTTGGAGGTGGTTCCTGTATGAGTACATAGTTAGTAACACCAGTAGTTAACTAGGAGCTGGTTCCTGTATGAGTGTAGAGTTAGTAACACCAGTATTAACTAGGAGGTGGTTCCTGTATGAGTATATAGTTAGTAACACCAGTATTAACTTGGAGGTGGTTCCTGTATGAGTGTAGAGTTAGTAACACCAGTAGTTAACTTGGAGGTGGTTCCTGTATGAGTGTAGAGTTAGTAACACCAGTAGTTAACTTGGAGGTGGTTCCTGTATGAGTGTAGAGTTAGTAACACCAGTAGTTAACTTGGAGGTGGTTCCTGTATGAGTGTAGAGTTAGAAACACCAGTAGTTAACTTGGAGGTGGTTCCTGTATGAGTATATAGTTAGTAACACCAGTAGTTAACTTGGAGGTGGTTCCTGTATGAGTGTAGAGTTAGTAACACCAGTAGTTAACTTGGAGGTGGTTCCTGTGAGTGTAGAGTTAGTAACACCAGTAGTTAACTAGGAGCTGGTTCCTGTATGAGTGTAGAGTTAGTAACACCAGTAGTTAACTAGGAGGTGGTTCCTGTATGAGTGTAGAGTTAGTAACACCAGTATTAACTAGGAGCTGGTTCCTGTATGAGTGTAGAGTTAGTAACACCAGTAGTTAACTAGGAGGTGGTTCCTGTATGAGTATATAGTTAGTAAAACCAGTAGTTAACTAGGAGCTGGTTCCTGTATGAGTGTAGAGTTAGTAACACCAGTAGTTAACTTGGAGGTGGTTCCTGTATGAGTGTAGAGTTAGTAACACCAGTAGTTAACTAGGAGGTGGTTCCTGTATGAGTATATAGTTAGTAACACCAGTAGTTAACTAGGAGGTGGTTCCTGTATGAGTGTAGAGTTAGTAACACCAGTAGTTAACTTGGAGGTGGTTCCTGTATGAGTACATAGTTAGTAACACCAGTAGTTAACTAGGAGCTGGTTCCTGTATGAGTGTAGAGTTAGTAACACCAGTATTAACTAGGAGGTGGTTCCTGTATGAATGTAGAGTTAGTAACACCATTATTAACTAGGAGGTGGTTCCTGTATGAGTATATAGTTAGTAACACCAGTAGTTAACTAGGAGTTGGTTCCTGTATGAGTGTAGAGTTAGTAACACCAGTATTAACTTGGAGGTGGTTCCTGTATGAGTGTAGAGTTAGTAACACCAGTAGTTAACTTGGAGGTGGTTCCTGTATGAGTATATAGTTAGTAACACCAGTAGTTAACTTGGAGGTGGTTCCTGTATGAGTGTAGAGTTAGTAACACCAGTAGTTAACTTGGAGGTGGTTCCTGTATGAGTGTAGAGTTAGTAACACCAGTAGTTAACTTGGAGGTGGTTCCTGTATGAGTGTAGAGTTAGTAACACCAGTAGTTAACTTGGAGGTGGTTCCTGTATGAGTATATAGTTAGTAACACCAGTAGTTAACTTGGAGGTGGTTCCTGTATGAGTGTAGAGTTAGTAACACCAGTAGTTAACTTGGAGGTGGTTCCTGTATGAGTGTAGAGTTAGTAACACCAGTAGTTAACTTGGAGGTGGTTCCTGTATGAGTGTAGAGTTAGTAACACCAGTAGTTAACTTGGAGGTGGTTCCTGTATGAGTATATAGTTAGTAACACCAGTAGTTAACTTGGAGGTGGTTCCTGTATGAGTGTAGAGTTAGTAACACCAGTAGTTAACTTGGAGGTGGTTCCTGTATGAGTGTAGAGTTAGTAACACCAGTATTAACTTGGAGGTGGTTCCTGTATGAGTGTAGAGTTAGTAACACCAGTAGTTAACTTGGAGGTGGTTCCTGTATGAGTGTAGAGTTAGTAACACCAGTAGTTAACTTGGAGGTGGTTCCTGTATGAGTGTAGAGTTAGTAACACCAGTAGTTAACTTGGAGGTGGTTCCTGTATGAGTATATAGTTAGTAACACCAGTAGTTAACTTGGAGGTGGTTCCTGTATGAGTGTAGAGTTAGTAACACCAGTAGTTAACTTGGAGGTGGTTCCTGTATGAGTGTAGAGTTAGTAACACCAGTATTAACTTGGAGGTGGTTCCTGTATGAGTGTAGAGTTAGTAACACCAGTAGTTAACTAGGAGCTGGTTCCTGTATGAGTGTAGAGTTAGTAACACCAGTAGTTAACTAGGAGCTGGTTCCTGTATGAGTGTAGAGTTAGTAACACCAGTATTAACTAAGAGCTGGTTCCTGTATGAGTGTAGAGTTAGTAACACCAGTAGTTAACTAGGAGGTGGTTCCTGTATGAGTATATAGTTAGTAAAACCAGTAGTTAACTAGGAGCTGGTTCCTGTATGAGTGTAGAGTTAGTAACACCAGTAGTTAACTTGGAGGTGGTTCCTGTATGAGTGTAGAGTTAGTAACACCAGTAGTTAACTAGGAGGTGGTTCCTGTATGAGTATATAGTTAGTAACACCAGTAGTTAACTAGGAGGTGGTTCCTGTATGAGTGTAGAGTTAGTAACACCAGTAGTTAACTTGGAGGTGGTTCCTGTGTGAGTATATAGTTAGTAACACCAGTATTAACTTGGAGGTGGTTCCTGTATGAGTGTAGAGTTAGTAACACCAGTAGTTAACTTGGAGGTGGTTCCTGTATGAGTATATAGTGAAAAACACCAGTAGTTAACTTGGAGGTGGTTCCTGTATGAGTGTAGAGTTAGTAACACCAGTAGTTAACTTGGAGGTGGTTCCTGTATGAGTGTAGAGTTAGTAACACCAGTAGTTAACTAGGAGGTGGTTCCTGTATGAGTATATAGTTAGTAACACCAGTAGTTAACTAGGAGGTGGTTCCTGTATGAGTGTAGAGTTAGTAACACCAGTAGTTAACTTGGAGGTGGTTCCTGTATGAGTGTAGAGTTAGTAACACCAGTATTAACTTGGAGGTGGTTCCTGTATGAGTGTAGAGTTAGTAACACCAGTAGTTAACTAGGAGCTGGTTCCTGTATGAGTGTAGAGTTAGTAACACCAGTAGTTAACTAGGAGGTGGTTCCTGTATGAGTGTAGAGTTAGTAACACCAGTATTAACTAAGAGCTGGTTCCTGTATGAGTGTAGAGTTAGTAACACCAGTAGTTAACTAGGAGGTGGTTCCTGTATGAGTATATAGTTAGTAAAACCAGTAGTTAACTAGGAGCTGGTTCCTGTATGAGTGTAGAGTTAGTAACACCAGTAGTTAACTTGGAGGTGGTTCCTGTATGAGTGTAGAGTTAGTAACACCAGTAGTTAACTAGGAGGTGGTTCCTGTATGAGTATATAGTTAGTAACACCAGTAGTTAACTAGGAGGTGGTTCCTGTATGAGTGTAGAGTTAGTAACACCAGTAGTTAACTTGGAGGTGGTTCCTGTATGAGTATATAGTTAGTAACACCAGTATTAACTTGGAGGTGGTTCCTGTATGAGTGTAGAGTTAGTAACACCAGTAGTTAACTTGGAGGTGGTTCCTGTATGAGTATATAGTTAGTAACACCAGTAGTTAACTTGGAGGTGGTTCCTGTATGAGTGTAGAGTTAGTAACACCAGTAGTTAACTTGGAGGTGGTTCCTGTATGAGTGTAGAGTTAGTAACACCAGTAGTTAACTAGGAGGTGGTTCCTGTATGAGTATATAGTTAGTAACACCAGTAGTTAACTAGGAGGTGGTTCCTGTATGAGTGTAGAGTTAGTAACACCAGTAGTTAACTTGGAGGTGGTTCCTGTATGAGTGTAGAGTTAGTAACACCAGTATTAACTAGGAGCTGGTTCCTGTATGAGTGTAGAGTTAGTAACACCATTATTAACTAGGAGGTGGTTCCTGTATGAGTACATAGTTAGTAACACCAGTAGTTAACTAGGAGCTGGTTCCTGTATGAGTGTAGAGTTAGTAACACCAGTATTAACTAGGAGGTGGTTCCTATATGAGTGTAGAGTTAGTAACACCAGTAGTTAACTAGGAGCTGGTTCCTGTATGAGTGTAGAGTTAGTAACACCAGTATTAACTAGGAGGTGGTTCCTGTATGAATGTAGAGTTAGTAACACCATTATTAACTAGGAGGTGGTTCCTGTATGAGTATATAGTTAGTAACACCAGTATTAACTTGGAGGTGGTTCCTGTATGAGTGTAGAGTTAGTAACACCAGTAGTTAACTTGGAGGTGGTTCCTGTATGAGTACATAGTTAGTAACACCAGTAGTTAACTTGTAGGTGGTTCCTGTATGAGTGTAGAGTTAGTAACACCAGTAGTTAACTTGGAGGTGGTTCCTGTATGAGTGTAGAGTTAGTAACACCAGTAGTTAACTAGGAGCTGGTTCCTGTATGAGTGTAGAGTTAGTAACACCAGTATTAACTAGGAGGTGGTTCCTGTATGAATGTAGAGTTAGTAACACCATTATTAACTAGGAGGTGGTTCCTGTATGAGTATATAGTTAGTAACACCAGTATTAACTTGGAGGTGGTTCCTGTATGAGTGTAGAGTTAGTAACACCAGTAGTTAACTTGGAGGTGGTTCCTGTATGAGTATATAGTTAGTAACACCAGTAGTTAACTTGTAGGTGGTTCCTGTATGAGTGTAGAGTTAGTAACACCAGTAGTTAACTTGGAGGTGGTTCCTGTATGAGTGTAGAGTTAGTAACACCAGTAGTTAACTTGGAGGTGGTTCCTGTATGAGTGTAGAGTTAGTAACACCAGTAGTTAACTTGGAGGTGGTTCCTGTATGCGTATATAGTTAGTAACACCAGTAGTTAACTTGGAGGTGGTTCCTGTATGAGTGTAGAGTTAGTAACACCAGTAGTTAACTTGGAGGTGGTTCCTGTATGAGTGTAGAGTTAGTAACACCAGTATTAACTTGGAGGTGGTTCCTGTATGAGTGTAGAGTTAGTAACAGCAGTAGTTAACTAGGAGGTGGTTCCTGTATGAGTGTAGAGTTAGTAACAGCAGTAGTTAACTAGGAGGTGGTTCCTGTATGAGTGTAGAGTTAGTAACACCAGTATTAACTAGGAGCTGGTTCCTGTATGAGTGTAGAGTTAGTAACACCAGTAGTTAACTAGGAGGTGGTTCCTGTATGAGTGTAGAGTTAGTAACACCAGTAGTTAACTTGGAGCTGGTTCCTGTATGAGTGTAGAGTTAGTAACACCAGTAGTTAACTTGGAGGTGGTTCCTGTATGAGTGTAGAGTTAGTAACACCAGTAGTTAACTAGGAGGTGTTCCTGTATGAGTGTAGAGTTAGTAACACCAGTAGTTAACTTGGAGGTGGTTCCTGTATGAGTGTAGAGTTAGTAACACCAGTATTAACTTGGAGGTGGTTCCTGTATGAGTATATAGTTAGTAACACCAGTAGTTAACTAGGAGCTGGTTCCTGTATGAGTGTAGAGTTAGTAACACCAGTAGTTAACTAGGAGGTTGTTCCTGTATGAGTGTAGAGTTAGTAACACCAGTATTAACTTGGAGGTGGTTCCTGTATGAGCGTAGAGTTAGTAACACCAGTATTAACTAGGAGGTGGTTCCTGTATGAGTGTAGAGTTAGTAACACCAGTATTAACTAGGAGGTGGTTCCTGTATGAGCGTAGAGTTAGTAACACCAGTATTAACTAGGAGGTGGTTCCTGTATGAGTGTAGAGTTAGTAACACCAGTATTAACTTGGAGGTGGTTCCTGTATGAGCGTAGAGTTAGTAACACCAGTATTAACTAGGAGGTGGTTCCTGTATGAGTGTAGAGTTAGTAACACCATTATTAACTAGGAGGTGGTTCCTGTATGAGTGTAGAGTTAGTAACACCAGTATTAACTAGGAGCTGGTTCCTGTATGAGCGTAGAGTTAGTAACACCACTATTAACTAGGAGCTGGTTCCTGTATGAGTGTAGAGTTAGTAACACCAGTATTAACTTGGAGGTGGTTCCTGTATGAGTGTAGAGTTAGTAACACCAGTAGTTAACTAGGAGGTGGTTCCTGTATGAGTACATAGTTAGTAACACCAGTATTAACTAGGAGCTGGTTCCTGTATGAGTGTAGAGTTAGTAACACCATTATTAACTAGGAGGTGGTTCCTGTATGAGTACATAGTTAGTAACACCAGTAGTTAACTAGGAGCTGGTTCCTGTATGAGTGTAGAGTTAGTAACACCAGTATTAACTAGGAGGTGGTTCCTATATGAGTGTAGAGTTAGTAACACCAGTAGTTAACTAGGAGCTGGTTCCTGTATGAGTGTAGAGTTAGTAACACCAGTATTAACTAGGAGGTGGTTCCTGTATGAATGTAGAGTTAGTAACACCATTATTAACTAGGAGGTGGTTCCTGTATGAGTATATAGTTAGTAACACCAGTATTAACTTGGAGGTGGTTCCTGTATGAGTGTAGAGTTAGTAACACCAGTAGTTAACTTGGAGGTGGTTCCTGTATGAGTATATAGTTAGTAACACCAGTAGTTAACTTGTAGGTGGTTCCTGTATGAGTGTAGAGTTAGTAACACCAGTAGTTAACTTGGAGGTGGTTCCTGTATGAGTGTAGAGTTAGTAACACCAGTAGTTAACTAGGAGCTGGTTCCTGTATGAGTGTAGAGTTAGTAACACCAGTATTAACTAGGAGGTGGTTCCTGTATGAATGTAGAGTTAGTAACACCATTATTAACTAGGAGGTGGTTCCTGTATGAGTATATAGTTAGTAACACCAGTATTAACTTGGAGGTGGTTCCTGTATGAGTGTAGAGTTAGTAACACCAGTAGTTAACTTGGATGTGGTTCCTGTATGAGTATATAGTTAGTAACACCAGTAGTTAACTTGTAGGTGGTTCCTGTATGAGTGTAGAGTTAGTAACACCAGTAGTTAACTTGGAGGTGGTTCCTGTATGAGTGTAGAGTTAGTAACACCAGTAGTTAACTTGGAGGTGGTTCCTGTATGAGTGTAGAGTTAGTAACACCAGTAGTTAACTTGGAGGTGGTTCCTGTATGCGTATATAGTTAGTAACACCAGTAGTTAACTTGGAGGTGGTTCCTGTATGAGTGTAGAGTTAGTAACACCAGTAGTTAACTTGGAGGTGGTTCCTGTATGAGTGTAGAGTTAGTAACACCAGTATTAACTTGGAGGTGGTTCCTGTATGAGTGTAGAGTTAGTAACAGCAGTAGTTAACTAGGAGGTGGTTCCTGTATGAGTGTAGAGTTAGTAACAGCAGTAGTTAACTAGGAGGTGGTTCCTGTATGAGTGTAGAGTTAGTAACACCAGTATTAACTAGGAGCTGGTTCCTGTATGAGTGTAGAGTTAGTAACACCAGTAGTTAACTAGGAGGTGGTTCCTGTATGAGTGTAGAGTTAGTAACACCAGTAGTTAACTTGGAGCTGGTTCCTGTATGAGTGTAGAGTTAGTAACACCAGTAGTTAACTTGGAGGTGGTTCCTGTATGAGTGTAGAGTTAGTAACACCAGTAGTTAACTAGGAGGTGGTTCCTGTATGAGTGTAGAGTTAGTAACACCAGTAGTTAACTTGGAGGTGGTTCCTGTATGAGTGTAGAGTTAGTAACACCAGTATTAACTTGTAGGTGGTTCCTGTATGAGTATATAGTTAGTAACACCAGTAGTTAACTAGGAGCTGGTTCCTGTATGAGTGTAGAGTTAGTAACACCAGTAGTTAACTAGGAGGTTGTTCCTGTATGAGTGTAGAGTTAGTAACACCAGTATTAACTTGGAGGTGGTTCCTGTATGAGCGTAGAGTTAGTAACACCAGTATTAACTAGGAGGTGGTTCCTGTATGAGTGTAGAGTTAGTAACACCAGTATTAACTAGGAGGTGGTTCCTGTATGAGCGTAGAGTTAGTAACACCAGTATTAACTAGGAGGTGGTTCCTGTATGAGTGTAGAGTTAGTAACACCAGTATTAACTTGGAGGTGGTTCCTGTATGAGCGTAGAGTTAGTAACACCAGTATTAACTAGGAGGTGGTTCCTGTATGAGTGTAGAGTTAGTAACACCATTATTAACTAGGAGGTGGTTCCTGTATGAGTGTAGAGTTAGTAACACCAGTATTAACTAGGAGCTGGTTCCTGTATGAGCGTAGAGTTAGTAACACCACTATTAACTAGGAGCTGGTTCCTGTATGAGTGTAGAGTTAGTAACACCAGTATTAACTTGGAGGTGGTTCCTGTATGAGTGTAGAGTTAGTAACACCAGTAGTTAACTAGGAGGTGGTTCCTGTATGAGTACATAGTTAGTAACACCAGTATTAACTAGGAGCTGGTTCCTGTATGAGTGTAGAGTTAGTAACACCAGTAGTTAACTAGGAGCTGGTTCCTGTATGAGTGTAGAGTTAGTAACACCAGTAGTTAACTAGGAGGTTGTTCCTGTATGAGTGTAGAGTTAGTAACACCAGTATTAACTTGGAGGTGGTTCCTGTATGAGCGTAGAGTTAGTAACACCAGTATTAACTAGGAGGTGGTTCCTGTATGAGTGTAGAGTTAGTAAAACCAGTAGTTAACTAGGAGCTGGTTCCTGTATGAGTGTAGAGTTAGTAACACCAGTAGTTAACTTGGAGGTGGTTCCTGTATGAGTGTAGAGTTAGTAACACCAGTAGTTAACTAGGAGGTGGTTCCTGTATGAGTATATAGTTAGTAACACCAGTAGTTAACTAGGAGGTGGTTCCTGTATGAGTGTAGAGTTAATAACACCAGTAGTTAACTTGGAGGTGGTTCCTGTATGAGTGTAGAGTTAGTAACACCAGTAGTTAACTAGGAGCTGGTTCCTGTATGAGTGTAGAGTTAGTAACACCAGTATTAACTAGGAGGTGGTTCCTGTATGAATGTAGAGTTAGTAACACCATTATTAACTAGGAGGTGGTTCCTGTATGAGTATATAGTTAGTAACACCAGTATTAACTTGAATGTGGTTCCTGTATGAGTGTAGAGTTAGTAACACCAGTAGTTAACTAGGAGGTGGTTCCTGTATGAGTGTAGAGTTAGTAACACCAGTAGTTAACTTGGAGGTGGTTCCTGTATGAGTGTAGAGTTAGTAACACCAGTATTAACTAGGAGCTGGTTCCTGTATGAGTGTAGAGTTAGTAACACCATTATTAACTAGGAGGTGGTTCCTGTATGAGTACATAGTTAGTAACACCAGTAGTTAACTAGGAGCTGGTTCCTGTATGAGTGTAGAGTTAGTAACACCAGTATTAACTAGGAGGTGGTTCCTATATGAGTGTAGAGTTAGTAACACCAGTAGTTAACTAGGAGCTGGTTCCTGTATGAGTGTAGAGTTAGTAACACCAGTATTAACTAGGAGGTGGTTCCTGTATGAATGTAGAGTTAGTAACACCATTATTAACTAGGAGGTGGTTCCTGTATGAGTATATAGTTAGTAACACCAGTATTAACTTGGAGGTGGTTCCTGTATGAGTGTAGAGTTAGTAACACCAGTAGTTAACTTGGAGGTGGTTCCTGTATGAGTATATAGTTAGTAACACCAGTAGTTAACTTGTAGGTGGTTCCTGTATGAGTGTAGAGTTAGTAACACCAGTAGTTAACTTGGAGGTGGTTCCTGTATGAGTGTAGAGTTAGTAACACCAGTAGTTAACTAGGAGCTGGTTCCTGTATGAGTGTAGAGTTAGTAACACCAGTATTAACTAGGAGGTGGTTCCTGTATGAATGTAGAGTTAGTAACACCATTATTAACTAGGAGGTGGTTCCTGTATGAGTATATAGTTAGTAACACCAGTATTAACTTGAAGGTGGTTCCTGTATGAGTGTAGAGTTAGTAACACCAGTAGTTAACTTGTAGGTGGTTCCTGTATGAGTGTAGAGTTAGTAACACCAGTAGTTAACTTGGAGGTGGTTCCTGTATGAGTGTAGAGTTAGTAACACCAGTAGTTAACTTGGAGGTGGTTCCTGTATGAGTATATAGTTAGTAACACCAGTAGTTAACTTGGAGGTGGTTCCTGTATGAGTGTAGAGTTAGTAACACCAGTAGTTAACTTGGAGGTGGTTCCTGTATGAGTGTAGAGTTAGTAACACCAGTATTAACTTGGAGGTGGTTCCTGTATGAATGTAGAGTTAGTAACACCAGTAGTTAACTAGGAGCTGGTTCCTGTATGAGTGTAGAGTTAGTAACAGCAGTAGTTAACTAGGAGGTGGTTCCTGTATGAGTGTAGAGTTAGTAACACCAGTATTAACTAGGAGCTGGTTCCTGTATGAGTGTAGAGTTAGTAACACCAGTAGTTAACTAGGAGGTGGTTCCTGTATGAGTGTAGAGTTAGTAACACCAGTAGTTAACTTGGAGGTGGTTCCTGTATGAGTGTAGAGTTAGTAACACCAGTATTAACTTGGAGGTGGTTCCTGTATCAGTATATAGTTAGTAACACCAGTAGTTAACTAGGAGCTGGTTCCTGTATGAGTGTAGAGTTAGTAACACCAGTAGTTAACTAGGAGGTTGTTCCTGTATGAGTGTAGAGTTAGTAACACCAGTATTAACTTGGAGGTGGTTCCTGTATGAGCGTAGAGTTAGTAACACCAGTATTAACTTGGAGGTGGTTCCTGTATGAGCGTAGAGTTAGTAACACCAGTATTAACTAGGAGGTGGTTCCTGTATGAGTGTAGAGTTAGTAACACCAGTATTAACTAGGAGGTGGTTCCTGTATGAGCGTAGAGTTAGTAACACCAGTATTAACTAGGAGGTGGTTCCTGTATGAGTGTAGAGTTAGTAACACCAGTATTAACTTGGAGGTGGTTCCTGTATGAGCGTAGAGTTAGTAACACCAGTATTAACTAGGAGGTGGTTCCTGTATGAGTGTAGAGTTAGTAACACCATTATTAACTAGGAGGTGGTTCCTGTATGAGTGTAGAGTTAGTAACACCAGTATTAACTAGGAGCTGGTTCCTGTATGAGCGTAGAGTTAGTAACACCACTATTAACTAGGAGCTGGTTCCTGTATGAGTGTAGAGTTAGTAACACCAGTATTAACTTGGAGGTGGTTCCTGTATGAGTGTAGAGTTAGTAACACCAGTAGTTAACTAGGAGGTGGTTCCTGTATGAGTACATAGTTAGTAACACCAGTATTAACTAGGAGCTGGTTCCTGTATGAGTGTAGAGTTAGTAACACCAGTAGTTAACTAGGAGCTGGTTCCTGTATGAGTGTAGAGTTAGTAACACCAGTAGTTAACTAGGAGGTTGTTCCTGTATGAGTGTAGAGTTAGTAACACCAGTATTAACTTGGAGGTGGTTCCTGTATGAGCGTAGAGTTAGTAAAACCAGTATTAACTAGGAGGTGGTTCCTGTATGAGTGTAGAGTTAGTAACACCAGTATTAACTAGGAGGTGGTTCCTGTATGAGCGTAGAGTTAGTAACACCAGTATTAACTAGGAGCTGGTTCCTGTATGAGTGTAGAGTTAGTAACACCAGTATTAACTTGGAGGTGGTTCCTGTATGAGTGTAGAGTTAGTAACACCAGTAGTTAACTAGGAGGTGGTTCCTGTATGAGTGTAGAGTTAGTAACACCAGTATTAACTAGGAGGTGGTTCCTGTATGAGCGTAGAGTTAGTAACACCAGTATTAACTAGGAGCTGGTTCCTGTATGAGTGTAGAGTTAGTAACACCAGTATTAACTTGGAGCTGGTTCCTGTATGAGTGTAGAGTTAGTAACACCAGTAGTTAACTAGGAGCTGGTTCCTGTATGAGTGTAGAGTTAGTAACACCAGTAGTTAACTAGGAGGTTGTTCCTGTATGAGTGTAGAGTTAGTAACACCAGTATTAACTTGGAGGTGGTTCCTGTATGAGCGTAGAGTTAGTAACACCAGTATTAACTAGGAGGTGGTTCCTGTATGAGTGTAGAGTTAGTAAAACCAGTAGTTAACTAGGAGCTGGTTCCTGTATGAGTGTAGAGTTAGTAACACCAGTAGTTAACTTGGAGGTGGTTCCTGTATGAGTGTAGAGTTAGTAACACCAGTAGTTAACTAGGAGGTGGTTCCTGTATGAGTATATAGTTAGTAACACCAGTAGTTAACTAGGAGGTGGTTCCTGTATGAGTGTAGAGTTAATAACACCAGTAGTTAACTTGGAGGTGGTTCCTGTATGAGTGTAGAGTTAGTAACACCAGTAGTTAACTAGGAGCTGGTTCCTGTATGAGTGTAGAGTTAGTAACACCAGTATTAACTAGGAGGTGGTTCCTGTATGAATGTAGAGTTAGTAACACCATTATTAACTAGGAGGTGGTTCCTGTATGAGTATATAGTTAGTAACACCAGTATTAACTTGAATGTGGTTCCTGTATGAGTGTAGAGTTAGTAACACCAGTAGTTAACTAGGAGGTGGTTCCTGTATGAGTATATAGTTAGTAACACCAGTAGTTAACTAGGAGGTGGTTCCTGTATGAGTGTAGAGTTAGTAACACCAGTAGTTAACTTGGAGGTGGTTCCTGTATGAGTGTAGAGTTAGTAACACCAGTATTAACTAGGAGCTGGTTCCTGTATGAGTGTAGAGTTAGTAACACCATTATTAACTAGGAGGTGGTTCCTGTATGAGTACATAGTTAGTAACACCAGTAGTTAACTAGGAGCTGGTTCCTGTATGAGTGTAGAGTTAGTAACACCAGTATTAACTAGGAGGTGGTTCCTATATGAGTGTAGAGTTAGTAACACCAGTAGTTAACTAGGAGCTGGTTCCTGTATGAGTGTAGAGTTAGTAACACCAGTATTAACTAGGAGGTGGTTCCTGTATGAATGTAGAGTTAGTAACACCATTATTAACTAGGAGGTGGTTCCTGTATGAGTATATAGTTAGTAACACCAGTATTAACTTGGAGGTGGTTCCTGTATGAGTGTAGAGTTAGTAACACCAGTAGTTAACTTGGAGGTGGTTCCTGTATGAGTATATAGTTAGTAACACCAGTAGTTAACTTGTAGGTGGTTCCTGTATGAGTGTAGAGTTAGTAACACCAGTAGTTAACTTGGAGGTGGTTCCTGTATGAGTGTAGAGTTAGTAACACCAGTAGTTAACTAGGAGCTGGTTCCTGTATGAGTGTAGAGTTAGTAACACCAGTATTAACTAGGAGGTGGTTCCTGTATGAATGTAGAGTTAGTAACACCATTATTAACTAGGAGGTGGTTCCTGTATGAGTATATAGTTAGTAACACCAGTATTAACTTGAAGGTGGTTCCTGTATGAGTGTAGAGTTAGTAACACCAGTAGTTAACTTGTAGGTGGTTCCTGTATGAGTGTAGAGTTAGTAACACCAGTAGTTAACTTGGAGGTGGTTCCTGTATGAGTGTAGAGTTAGTAACACCAGTAGTTAACTTGGAGGTGGTTCCTGTATGAGTATATAGTTAGTAACACCAGTAGTTAACTTGGAGGTGGTTCCTGTATGAGTGTAGAGTTAGTAACACCAGTAGTTAACTTGGAGGTGGTTCCTGTATGAGTGTAGAGTTAGTAACACCAGTATTAACTTGGAGGTGGTTCCTGTATGAATGTAGAGTTAGTAACACCAGTAGTTAACTAGGAGCTGGTTCCTGTATGAGTGTAGAGTTAGTAACAGCAGTAGTTAACTAGGAGGTGGTTCCTGTATGAGTGTAGAGTTAGTAACACCAGTATTAACTAGGAGCTGGTTCCTGTATGAGTGTAGAGTTAGTAACACCAGTAGTTAACTTGGAGGTGGTTCCTGTATGAGTGTAGAGTTAGTAACACCAGTAGTTAACTAGGAGGTGGTTCCTGTATGAGTGTAGAGTTAGTAACACCAGTAGTTAACTTGGAGGTGGTTCCTGTATGAGTGTAGAGTTAGTAACACCAGTATTAACTTGGAGGTGGTTCCTGTATCAGTATATAGTTAGTAACACCAGTAGTTAACTAGGAGCTGGTTCCTGTATGAGTGTAGAGTTAGTAACACCAGTAGTTAACTAGGAGGTTGTTCCTGTATGAGTGTAGAGTTAGTAACACCAGTATTAACTTGGAGGTGGTTCCTGTATGAGCGTAGAGTTAGTAACACCAGTATTAACTTGGAGGTGGTTCCTGTATGAGCGTAGAGTTAGTAACACCAGTATTAACTAGGAGGTGGTTCCTGTATGAGTGTAGAGTTAGTAACACCAGTATTAACTAGGAGGTGGTTCCTGTATGAGCGTAGAGTTAGTAACACCAGTATTAACTAGGAGGTGGTTCCTGTATGAGTGTAGAGTTAGTAACACCAGTATTAACTTGGAGGTGGTTCCTGTATGAGCGTAGAGTTAGTAACACCAGTATTAACTAGGAGGTGGTTCCTGTATGAGTGTAGAGTTAGTAACACCATTATTAACTAGGAGGTGGTTCCTGTATGAGTGTAGAGTTAGTAACACCAGTATTAACTAGGAGCTGGTTCCTGTATGAGCGTAGAGTTAGTAACACCACTATTAACTAGGAGCTGGTTCCTGTATGAGTGTAGAGTTAGTAACACCAGTATTAACTTGGAGGTGGTTCCTGTATGAGTGTAGAGTTAGTAACACCAGTAGTTAACTAGGAGGTGGTTCCTGTATGAGTACATAGTTAGTAACACCAGTATTAACTAGGAGCTGGTTCCTGTATGAGTGTAGAGTTAGTAACACCAGTAGTTAACTAGGAGCTGGTTCCTGTATGAGTGTAGAGTTAGTAACACCAGTAGTTAACTAGGAGGTTGTTCCTGTATGAGTGTAGAGTTAGTAACACCAGTATTAACTTGGAGGTGGTTCCTGTATGAGCGTAGAGTTAGTAAAACCAGTATTAACTAGGAGGTGGTTCCTGTATGAGTGTAGAGTTAGTAACACCAGTATTAACTAGGAGGTGGTTCCTGTATGAGCGTAGAGTTAGTAACACCAGTATTAACTAGGAGCTGGTTCCTGTATGAGTGTAGAGTTAGTAACACCAGTATTAACTTGGAGGTGGTTCCTGTATGAGTGTAGAGTTAGTAACACCAGTAGTTAACTAGGAGGTGGTTCCTGTATGAGTGTAGAGTTAGTAACACCAGTAGTTAACTAGGAGGTGGTTCCTGTATGAGTATATAGTTAGTAACACCAGTAGTTAACTAGGAGGTGGTTCCTGTATGAGTGTAGAGTTAATAACACCAGTAGTTAACTTGGAGGTGGTTCCTGTATGAGTGTAGAGTTAGTAACACCAGTAGTTAACTAGGAGCTGGTTCCTGTATGAGTGTAGAGTTAGTAACACCAGTATTAACTAGGAGGTGGTTCCTGTATGAATGTAGAGTTAGTAACACCATTATTAACTAGGAGGTGGTTCCTGTATGAGTATATAGTTAGTAACACCAGTATTAACTTGAATGTGGTTCCTGTATGAGTGTAGAGTTAGTAACACCAGTAGTTAACTAGGAGGTGGTTCCTGTATGAGTATATAGTTAGTAACACCAGTAGTTAACTAGGAGGTGGTTCCTGTATGAGTGTAGAGTTAGTAACACCAGTAGTTAACTTGGAGGTGGTTCCTGTATGAGTGTAGAGTTAGTAACACCAGTATTAACTAGGAGCTGGTTCCTGTATGAGTGTAGAGTTAGTAACACCATTATTAACTAGGAGGTGGTTCCTGTATGAGTACATAGTTAGTAACACCAGTAGTTAACTAGGAGCTGGTTCCTGTATGAGTGTAGAGTTAGTAACACCAGTATTAACTAGGAGGTGGTTCCTATATGAGTGTAGAGTTAGTAACACCAGTATTAACTTGGAGGTGGTTCCTGTATGAGCGTAGAGTTAGTAACACCAGTATTAACTAGGAGGTGGTTCCTGTATGAGTGTAGAGTTAGTAACACCATTATTAACTAGGAGGTGGTTCCTGTATGAGTGTAGAGTTAGTAACACCAGTATTAACTAGGAGCTGGTTCCTGTATGAGCGTAGAGTTAGTAACACCACTATTAACTAGGAGCTGGTTCCTGTATGAGTGTAGAGTTAGTAACACCAGTATTAACTTGGAGGTGGTTCCTGTATGAGTGTAGAGTTAGTAACACCAGTAGTTAACTAGGAGGTGGTTCCTGTATGAGTACATAGTTAGTAACACCAGTATTAACTAGGAGCTGGTTCCTGTATGAGTGTAGAGTTAGTAACACCAGTAGTTAACTTGGAGGTGGTTCCTGTATGAGTGTAGAGTTAGTAACACCAGTATTAACTAGGAGCTGGTTCCTGTATGAGTGTAGAGTTAGTAACACCATTATTAACTAGGAGGTGGTTCCTGTATGAGTACATAGTTAGTAACACCAGTAGTTAACTAGGAGCTGGTTCCTGTATGAGTGTAGAGTTAGTAACACCAGTATTAACTAGGAGGTGGTTCCTATATGAGTGTAGAGTTAGTAACACCAGTATTAACTTGGAGGTGGTTCCTGTATGAGCGTAGAGTTAGTAACACCAGTATTAACTAGGAGGTGGTTCCTGTATGAGTGTAGAGTTAGTAACACCATTATTAACTAGGAGGTGGTTCCTGTATGAGTGTAGAGTTAGTAACACCAGTATTAACTAGGAGCTGGTTCCTGTATGAGCGTAGAGTTAGTAACACCACTATTAACTAGGAGCTGGTTCCTGTATGAGTGTAGAGTTAGTAACACCAGTATTAACTTGGAGGTGGTTCCTGTATGAGTGTAGAGTTAGTAACACCAGTAGTTAACTAGGAGGTGGTTCCTGTATGAGTACATAGTTAGTAACACCAGTATTAACTAGGAGCTGGTTCCTGTATGAGTGTAGAGTTAGTAACACCAGTAGTTAACTAGGAGCTGGTTCCTGTATGAGTGTAGAGTTAGTAACACCAGTAGTTAACTAGGAGGTTGTTCCTGTATGAGTGTAGAGTTAGTAACACCAGTATTAACTTGGAGGTGGTTCCTGTATGAGTGTAGAGTTAGTAACACCAGTATTAACTAGGAGCTGGTTCCTGTATGAGCGTAGAGTTAGTAACACCAGTATTAACTAGGAGCTGGTTCCTGTATGAGTGTAGAGTTAGTAACACCAGTATTAACTTGGAGGTGGTTCCTGTATGAGTGTAGAGTTAGTAACACCAGTAGTTAACTAGGAGGTGGTTCCTGTATGAGTGTAGAGTTAGTAACACCAGTAGTTAACTAGGAGGTGGTTCCTGTATGAGTATATAGTTAGTAACACCAGTAGTTAACTAGGAGGTGGTTCCTGTATGAGTGTAGAGTTAATAACACCAGTAGTTAACTTGGAGGTGGTTCCTGTATGAGTGTAGAGTTAGTAACACCAGTAGTTAACTAGGAGCTGGTTCCTGTATGAGTGTAGAGTTAGTAACACCAGTATTAACTAGGAGGTGGTTCCTGTATGAATGTAGAGTTAGTAACACCATTATTAACTAGGAGGTGGTTCCTGTATGAGTATATAGTTAGTAACACCAGTATTAACTTGAATGTGGTTCCTGTATGAGTGTAGAGTTAGTAACACCAGTAGTTAACTAGGAGGTGGTTCCTGTATGAGTATATAGTTAGTAACACCAGTAGTTAACTAGGAGGTGGTTCCTGTATGAGTGTAGAGTTAGTAACACCAGTAGTTAACTTGGAGGTGGTTCCTGTATGAGTGTAGAGTTAGTAACACCAGTATTAACTAGGAGCTGGTTCCTGTATGAGTGTAGAGTTAGTAACACCATTATTAACTAGGAGGTGGTTCCTGTATGAGTACATAGTTAGTAACACCAGTAGTTAACTAGGAGCTGGTTCCTGTATGAGTGTAGAGTTAGTAACACCAGTATTAACTAGGAGGTGGTTCCTATATGAGTGTAGAGTTAGTAACACCAGTAGTTAACTAGGAGCTGGTTCCTGTATGAGTGTAGAGTTAGTAACACCAGTATTAACTAGGAGGTGGTTCCTGTATGAATGTAGAGTTAGTAACACCATTATTAACTAGGAGGTGGTTCCTGTATGAGTATATAGTTAGTAACACCAGTATTAACTTGGAGGTGGTTCCTGTATGAGTGTAGAGTTAGTAACACCAGTATTAACTTGGAGGTGGTTCCTGTATGAGTGTAGAGTTAGTAACACCAGTAGTTAACTAGGAGCTGGTTCCTGTATGAGTGTAGAGTTAGTAACAGCAGTAGTTAACTAGGAGGTGGTTCCTGTATGAGTGTAGAGTTAGTAACACCAGTATTAACTAGGAGCTGGTTCCTGTATGAGTGTAGAGTTAGTAACACCAGTAGTTAACTGGTAGGTGGTTCCTGTATGAGTGTAGAGTTAGTAACACCAGTAGTTAACTTGGAGCTGGTTCCTGTATGAGTGTAGAGTTAGTAACACCAGTAGTTAACTTGGAGGTGGTTCCTGTATGAGTGTAGAGTTAGTAACACCAGTAGTTAACTAGGAGGTGGTTCCTGTATGAGTGTAGAGTTAGTAACACCAGTAGTTAACTTGGAGGTGGTTCCTGTATGAGTGTAGAGTTAGTAACACCAGTATTAACTTGGAGGTGGTTCCTGTATGAGTATATAGTTAGTAACACCAGTAGTTAACTAGGAGCTGGTTCCTGTATGAGTGTAGAGTTAGTAACACCAGTAGTTAACTAGGAGGTTGTTCCTGTATGAGTGTAGAGTTAGTAACACCAGTATTAACTTGGAGGTGGTTCCTGTATGAGCGTAGAGTTAGTAACACCAGTATTAACTTGGAGGTGGTTCCTGTATGAGCGTAGAGTTAGTAACACCAGTATTAACTAGGAGGTGGTTCCTGTTTGAGTGTAGAGTTAGTAACACCAGTATTAACTTGGAGGTGGTTCCTGTATGAGCGTAGAGTTAGTAACACCAGTATTAACTAGGAGCTGGTTCCTGTATGAGTGTAGAGTTAGTAACACCAGTATTAACTAGGAGCTGGTTCCTGTATGAGCGTAGAGTTAGTAACACCACTATTAACTAGGAGCTGGTTCCTGTATGAGTGTAGAGTTAGTAACACCAGTATTAACTTGGAGGTGGTTCCTGTATGAGTGTAGAGTTAGTAACACCAGTAGTTAACTAGGAGGTGGTTCCTGTATGAGTACATAGTTAGTAACACCAGTATTAACTAGGAGCTGGTTCCTGTATGAGTGTAGAGTTAGTAACACCAGTAGTTAACTAGGAGCTGGTTCCTGTATGAGTGTAGAGTTAGTAACACCAGTATTAACTAGGAGCTGGTTCCTGTATGAGCGTAGAGTTAGTAACACCAGTATTAACTAGGAGCTGGTTCCTGTATGAGTGTAGAGTTAGTAACACCAGTATTAACTTGGAGGTGGTTCCTGTATGAGTGTAGAGTTAGTAACACCAGTAGTTAACTAGGAGGTGGTTCCTGTATGAGTACATAGTTAGTAACACCAGTATTAACTAGGAGGTGGTTCCTGTATGAGCGTAGAGTTAGTAACACCAGTATTAACTTGGAGGTGGTTCCTGTATGAGTGTAGAGTTAGTAACACCAGTAGTTAACTTGGAGGTGGTTCCTGTATGAGTGTAGAGTTAGTAACACCAGTAGTTAACTAGGAGGTGGTTCCTGTATGAGCGTAGAGTTAGTAACACCAGTATTAACTTGGAGGTGGTTCCTGTATGAGTGTAGAGTTAGTAACACCAGTATTAACTAGGAGGTGGTTCCTGTATGAGTGTAGAGTTAGTAACACCAGTAGTTAACTTGGAGGTGGTTCCTGTATGAGTACATAGTTAGTAACACCAGTAGTTAACTTGTAGCTGGTTCCTGTATGAGTGTAGAGTTAGTAACACCAGTAGTTAACTTGGAGGTGGTTCCTGTATGAGTACATAGTTAGTAACACCAGTAGTTAACTAGTAGGTGGTTCCTGTATGAGTGTAGAGTTAGTAACACCAGTATTAACTTGGAGGTGGTTCCTGTATGAGTGTATAGTTAGTAACACCAGTATTAACTAGGAGGTGGTTCCTGTATGAGTGTAGAGTTAGTAACACCAGTAGTTAACTTGGAGGTGGTTCCTGTATGAGTACATAGTTAGTAACACCAGTAGTTAACTTGTAGGTGGTTCCTGTATGAGTGTAGAGTTAGTAACACCAGTAGTTAACTAGGAGGTGGTTCCTGTATGAGTGTAGAGTTAGTAACACCAGTAGTTAACTTGGAGGTGGTTCCTGTATGAGTATATAGTTAGTAACACCAGTAGTTAACTAGGAGCTGGTTCCTGTATGAGTGTAGAGTTAGTAACACCAGTATTAACTAGGAGGTGGTTCCTGTATGAATGTAGAGTTAGTAACACCATTATCAACTAGGAGGTGGTTCCTGTATGAGTGTAGAGTTAGTAACACCAGTATTAACTTGGAGCTGGTTCCTGTATGAGTGTAGAGTTAGTAACACCAGTATTAACTAGGAGGTGGTTCCTGTATGAATGTAGAGTTAGTAACACCATTATTAACTAGGAGGTGGTTCCTGTATGAGTATATAGTTAGTAACACCAGTATTAACTTGAATGTGGTTCCTGTATGAGTGTAGAGTTAGTAACACCAGTAGTTAACTAGGAGGTGGTTCCTGTATGAGTATATAGTTAGTAACACCAGTAGTTAACTAGGAGGTGGTTCCTGTATGAGTGTAGAGTTAGTAACACCAGTAGTTAACTTGGAGGTGGTTCCTGTATGAGTGTAGAGTTAGTAACACCAGTATTAACTAGGAGCTGGTTCCTGTATGAGTGTAGAGTTAGTAACACCATTATTAACTAGGAGGTGGTTCCTGTATGAGTACATAGTTAGTAACACCAGTAGTTAACTAGGAGCTGGTTCCTGTATGAGTGTAGAGTTAGTAACACCAGTATTAACTAGGAGGTGGTTCCTATATGAGTGTAGAGTTAGTAACACCAGTAGTTAACTAGGAGCTGGTTCCTGTATGAGTGTAGAGTTAGTAACACCAGTATTAACTAGGAGGTGGTTCCTGTATGAATGTAGAGTTAGTAACACCATTATTAACTAGGAGGTGGTTCCTGTATGAGTATATAGTTAGTAACACCAGTATTAACTTGGAGGTGGTTCCTGTATGAGTGTAGAGTTAGTAACACCAGTATTAACTTGGAGGTGGTTCCTGTATGAGTGTAGAGTTAGTAACACCAGTAGTTAACTTGTAGGTGGTTCCTGTATGAGTGTAGAGTTAGTAACACCAGTAGTTAACTTGGAGGTGGTTCCTGTATGAGTGTAGAGTTAGTAACACCAGTAGTTAACTTGGAGGTGGTTCCTGTATGAGTGTAGAGTTAGTAACACCAGTAGTTAACTAGGAGGTGGTTCCTGTATGAGTGTAGAGTTAGTAACACCAGTAGTTAACTTAGAGGTGGTTCCTGTATGAGTATATAGTTAGTAACACCACTAGTTAACTAGGAGCTGGTTCCTGTATGAGTGTAGAGTTAGTAACACCAGTATTAACTAGGAGGTGGTTCCTGTATGAATGTAGAGTTAGTAACACCATTATCAACTAGGAGGTGGTTCCTGTATGAGTATATAGTTAGTAACACCAGTATTAACTTGGAGGTGGTTCCTGTATGAGTGTAGAGTTAGTAACACCAGTAGTTAACTTGGAGGTGGTTCCTGTATGAGTGTAGAGTTAATAACACCAGTAGTTAACTAGGAGGTGGTTCCTGTATGAGTGTAGAGTTAGTAACACCAGTATTAACGAGGAGCTGGTTCCTGTATGAGTGTAGAGTTAGTAACACCAGTAGTTAACTTGGAGGTGGTTCCTGTATGAGTGTAGAGTTAGTAACACCAGTAGTTAACTAGGAGGTGGTTCCTGTATGAGTGTAGAGTTAGTAACACCAGTGGTTGACTAGGAGGTGGTTCCTGTATGAGTATATAGTTAGTAACACCAGTAGTTAACTTGGAGGTGGTTCCTGTATGAGTATATAGTTAGTAACACCAGTAGTTAACTAGGAGCTGGTTCCTGTATGAGTGTAGAGTTAGTAACACCAGTGGTTAACTAGGAGGTGGTTCCTGTATGAGTGTAGAGTTAGTAACACCAGTATTAACTAGGAGCAGGTTCCTGTATGGCCATAGTGATACAGTATCTGTGGTAGTGATGGCTGGCTGTACAGTAGTAAGTTGTGTATAGGCAGTCTAATGGAAACTGTCTGGCTGCTTGTACTCTCTGGGCTTTTACTGTTGTGATCGGAATATCCTTCACGCTTATACAAGCAATGCTGTGTGTGTGTGTGTGCGTGTGTGCGTGTGTGCGTGCGTGCGTGCGTGCGTGTAACGCTAGATCTGGCCTTGTGGGCTTACAGGTCTTGTGATTGTAGTGTTATTGACTGGATTACTCTCTGTATAGTAGCTGTAGTGTGTTGGTGTGTGTGGGGTTTGGGATATGGCTGTGACCTGTATCTGTAGTGTGTGTGTGGGGTGGGGGATATGGCTGTGACCTGTATCTGTAGTGTGTTGGTGTGTGTGGGGTGGGGGATATGGCTGTGACCTGTATCTGTAGTGTGTTGGTGTGTGTGGGGTGGGGGATATGGCTGTGACCTGTATCTGTAGTGTGTGGGGTGGGGGATATGGCTGTGACCTGTATCTGTAGTGTGTTGATGTGTGGGGGGTGGGGGATATGGCTGTGACCTGTATCTGTAGTGTGTGGGGTGGGGGATATGGCTGTGACCTGTATCTGTAGTGTGTTGATGTGTGGGGGGTGGGGGATATGGCTGTGACCTGTATCTGTATTGTGTGTGTGGGGTGGGGGATATGACTGTGACCTGTATCTGTAGTGTGTGGGGTGGGGGATATGGCTGTGACCTGTATCTGTAGTGTGTTGATGTGTGTGGGGTGGGGGATATGGCTGTGACCTGTATCTGTAGTGTGTTGATGTGTGTGGGGTGGGGGATATGGCTGTGACCTGTATCTGTAGTGTGTTGATGTGTGTGGGGTGGGGGATATGGCTGTGACCTGTATCTGTAGTGTGTTGATGTGTGTGGGGTGGGGGATATGGCTGTGACCTGTATCTGTAGTGTGTTGGTGTGTGTGGGGTGGGGGATATGGCTGTGACCTGTATCTGTAGTGTGTTGATGTGTGTGGGGTGGGGGATATGGCTGTGACCTGTATCTGTAGTGTGTTGGTGTGTGTGGGGTGGGGGATATGGCTGTGACCTGTATCTGTATTGTGTGTGTGGGGTGGGGGATATGACTGTGACCTGTATCTGTAGTGTGTGGGGTGGGGGATATGGCTGTGACCTGTATCTGTAGTGTGTTGATGTGTGTGGGGTGGGGGATATGGCTGTGACCTGTATCTGTAGTGTGTTGATGTGTGTGGGGTGGGGGATATGGCTGTGACCTGTATCTGTAGTGTGTTGGTGTGTGTGGGGTGGGGGATATGGCTGTGACCTGTATCTGTAGTGTGTTGATGTGTGTGGGGTGGGGGATATGGCTGTGACCTGTATCTGTAGTGTGTTTGTGTGTGTGGGGTGGGGGATATGGCTGTGACCTGTATCTGTAGTGTGTTGATGTGTGTGGGGTGGGGGATATGGCTGTGACCTGTATCTGTAGTGTGTTGATGTTTGGGGGTGGGGGATATGGCTGTGACCTGTATCTGTAGTGTGTTGATGTGTGTGGGGTGGGGGATATGGCTGTGACCTGTATCTGTAGTGTGTTGGTGTGTGTGGGGTGGGGGATATGGCTGTGACCTGTATCTGTAGTGTGTTGATGTGTGTGGGGTGGGGGATATGGCTGTGACCTGTATCTGTAGTGTGTTGATGTTTGGGGGGTGGGGGATATGGCTGTGACCTGTATCTGTAGTTTGTGGGGTGGGGGATATGGCTGTGACCTGTATCTGTAGTGTGTTGGTGTGTGTGGGGTGGGGGATATGGCTGTGACCTGTATCTGTAGTGTGTGGTACAGTCCCATAGTACCAGATGGGTTAACAATCTTTGGATGGGATTTGACCCTAGAATGTCATAAAAGAGACCAGGAAGTGTTCCCTGGAGTTCTATTTACCGGGAGGAGGTCCATCTGGCTCCTAGTGTGGACATACTTCCTGAGGAACCTTGGAATGTATGACATCACTGTCTGATCCAGCCACATCTCATTCTACAGTCAATATGACATAATCATGATTGTCCTGTGTGATTTTAACTATCAGAGATGAGCTGTGTGTGTGTGTGTGTGTGTGTGTGTGTGTGTGTGTGTGTGTGTGTGTGCGTGTATTGTATTATGAGGGGGAACCCCTGGTTAGTGTTTGGTTGGCCTGCCGGAGGTCTCTCCGAGGCTCATGGAGTGACAAAGCTATCTGAGGTATCTTATCTGAGGTAGAGAGATATGATAATACTGAGCTAGTCTGGATCACACACACACATGCACACAGAGAAACACACACGCACACACACACAGTTATACTCCTAGTGTTAAACACATTTAGCTGTTGGCAGCTGTCCATGTGTACCAGTGGCATTAACCTCAGTACTGTGATGGTTCACTCACCAGGCTACATATTTGTGTGGGTGTACTATGTGAATGTGTGTCACAACATTCTATGATTAAGCCCGATCATGTGTGTGTACATGTGTTTACTCTGTTGCATAGAAGCAATAGGGGAACTGAGAGAGGGATAGAGGAAGGAGGGAGAGGAGAAAAGTGGAGGAGGGGGGGAGTGACTCATTTAAGTAGTAGTGAAAGAAGGTATTGTGTATAGAAATCTGTATGCAGAGGGAGGGTGGAGGGGAGATGGGGAGAGAAGGGCATAGCAAACACCCTGGGAGAGGGAGAGAGATCTGAGAGAGCAAGAGAGGTCAGAGAGAGGTAGAGATAGATATAGAGGTAGAGAGAGAGATGAAGCACTCACAGAGAGCTATGTAGATAGATATAGAGATAGAGAGATAGATATAGAGGTAGAGAGAGATGAAGAACTCACAGAGAGATATATATAGAGATATAGAGAGATAGATAGATAGATAGATAGATAGATAGATAGATAGATAGATAGATAGATAGATAGATAGATAGATATGGAGATAGAGAGATAGAGAGAGATAGATATAGAGATATAGAGATAGATAGAGAGAGCGATCACAGAGGTAGAGAAAGAGATTTTTTATTTCACCTTTATTTAACCAGGTAGGCTAGTTGAGAACAAGTTCTCATTTACAACTGCGACCTGGCCAAGATAAAGCATAGCAGTGTGAACAGGCAACAACACAGTTACACATGGAGTAAACAATTAACAAGTCGATAACACAATAGAAAAAAAGAAAAAAAGAGGCTATATACATTGTGTGCAAAAGGCATGAGGAGGTAGGCGAATAATTACAATTTAGCAGATTAACACAAGTGATAAATGATCAGATGGTCATGTACAGGTAGAGATAGTGATGTGCAAAAGAGCAGAAAAGTAAATAAATAAAAACAGTATGGGGATGAGGGAGGTAAATTGGGTGGGCTATTTACCCATGGACTATGCACAGCTGCAGCGATTGGTTAGCTGCTCAGATAGCAGATGTTTAAAGTTGGTGAGGGAGATAAAAGTCTCCAACTTCAGTGATTTTTGCAATTCGTTCCAGTCACAGGCAGCAGAGAACTGGAAGGAAAGGCGGCCAAATGAGGTGTTGGCTTTAGGGATGATCAGTGAGATACACCTGCTGGAGCGCGTGCTACGGGTGGGTGTTGCCATCGTGACCAGTGAACTGAGAGAAGGCGGAGCTTTACCTAGATTGTTTTGTAGATGACTTGGAGCCAGTGGGTCTGGCGACGAATATGTAGCGAGGGCCAGCCGACTTGAGCATACAGGTCGCAGTGGTGGGTGGTATAAGGTGCTTTAGTAACAAAACAGATGGCACTGTGATAAACTGTATCCAGTTTGCTGAGTAGAGTATTGGAAGCTATATTGTAGATTACATCGCCAAAGTCGAGGATCGGTAGGATAGTCAGTTTTACTAGGGTAAGTTTGGCCGCGTTAGTGAAGGAGGCTTTGTTGCGGAATAGAAAGCCGACTCTAGATTTGATTTTAGATTGGAGATGTTTGATATGAGTCTGGAAGGAGAGTTTACAGTCTAGCCAGACACCTAGGTACTTATAGATGTCCACATATTCTAGGTCGGAACCATCCAGGGTGGTGATGCTAGTCGGGCGTGCGGGTGCAGGCAGTGAACGGTTGAAAAGCATGCATTTGGTTTTACTAGTGTTTAAGAGCAGTTGGAGGCCACGAAAGGAGTGTTGTATGGCATTGAAGCTCGTTTTTGAGGTTAGATAGCACAGTGTCCAAGGAAGGGCCAGAAGTATACAGAATGGTGTCGTCTGCGTAGAGGTGGATCAGGGAATCGCCCGCAGCAAGAGCAACATCATTGATATATACAGAGAAAAGAGTCGGCCCGAGAATGTAACGGCGTTCTTCGTTTGTCGCAAGAAAGTCGGACCGAAATGCAGCGTGTTTGTTACTCATGTCTTTAATGAAACAAATGACGATGCATGAAATAACTTATAAATACAAAAAACAACAAACGGAACGTGAAAAACCTATACAGCCTGTCTGGTGAACACTAACACAGAGACAGGAACAATCACCCACGAAATACAAAGTGAAACCCAGGCTACCTAAATACGGTTCCCAATCAGAGACAACGAGAATCACCTGACTCTGATTGAGAACCGCCTCAGGCAGCCAAACCTATGCAACACCCCTACTCAGCCACAATCCCAATAACTAAAAAACCGCACTACGAAATACAACAACATAAACCCATGTCACACCCTGACCTGACCAACTAATTAACAAAAACACAAAATACTAAGACCAAGGCGTGACAGAACCTCCCCCCTAAGGTGCGGACTCCCGGACGCACATCAAAACCATAGGGAGGGTACGGGTGGGCGTCTGTCCATGGTGGCGGTTCCGGCTCGGGACGTGGACCCCACTCCATAAATGTCATAGTTCCTCCCCTTCGCGTCCTGGGATGATCCACCCTCTCCGCCGACCATGGCCTAATAGTCCTCACCCAGAACCCCACTGAACTGAGGAGCAGCTCGTGACTGAGGGGCAGCTCGGGACTGAGGCAGCTCGGGACTGAGGGGAAGCTCGGGACTGAGGGGCAGCTCGGGACTGAGGGGCAGCTCGGGACTGAGGGGCAGCTCGGGACTGAGGGGCAGCTCAGTACTGAGAGAAAGCCCAGCACTGAGAGGAAGCCCAGTACCGAGAGGAAGCCCAGTACTGAGAGGAAGCCCAGCCAGTCAGTTGAATCCGGCAGATCCTGGCTGACTGGCGGATCTGGAAGAGTCTGGCTGACTGGCGGATCTGGAAGAGTCTGGCTGACTGGCAGATCTGGAAGAGTCTGGCTGACTGGCAGATCTGGAAGAGTCTGGCTGACTGGCAGATCTGGAAGAGTCTGGCTGACTGGCGGATCTGGAAGAGTCTGGCTGACTGGCGGATCTGGAAGAGTCTGGCTGACTGGCGGATCTGGAAGAGTCTGGCTGACTGGCAGATCTGGAAGAGTCTGGCTGACTGGCAGCTCCTTGCAGACTGGCAGCTCTAGCTGCTCCATGCAGACTGGCAGCTCTGGCTGCTCCATGCAGACTGGAAGCTCCATGCAGACTGGCAGCTCTAGCTGATCCATGCAGACTAGCAGCTCTAGCTGCTCCATGCAGACTGGCAGCTCTGGCTGCTCCATGCAGACTGGCAGCTCCATGCAGACTGGCAGCTCTAGCTGATCCATGCAGACTAGCAGCTCTAGCTGCTCCATGCAGACTGGCAGCTCTAGCTGCTCCATGCAGACTGGCAGCTCAGGCTGCTCCAAACAGACTGGCAGCTCTAGCTGCTCCATGCAGACTGGCAGCTCTATGCAGACTGGCAGCTCTTTGCAGACTGGCAGCTCCTTGCAGACTGGCAGCTCTAGCTGCTCCATGCAGACTAGCAGCTCAGGCTGCTCCGAACAGGCAGGAGGCTCCGGCAGCGCTGGAGAGGAGAAAGGCTCCGACAGGGCAGGAGAGGCGAGGCGCACTGTAGGCCTGATGCGTGGTGCTGGCACTGGTGGTATTTGGCCGAAGACACGCACAGGAAGCCTGGTGCGGGGAGCTGCTACCGGAGGGCTGGGGTGTGGAGGTGGTACTGGATAGACCGGACCGTGCAGGCGCACTGGAGCTCTTGAGCACCGAGCCTGCCCAACCTTACCCGGTTGAATACTCTCGGTCGCCCTGCCAGTGCGGCGAGGTGGAATAGCCCGCACTTGGCTATGTAGACGAACCGGAGACACCGAGCGCAAGGCTGGTGCCATGTAGGCCGGCCCAAGGAGACGCACTGGGGACCAGATGCGTAGAGCCGGCTTCATGGCATTTGGCTCGACACTCAATCTAGCCCGGCCGATACACGGAGCTGAAATATACCGCACCGGGCTATGCACCCGCACTGGGGACACCGTGCGCACCACTGCATAACACGGTGCCTGCCCGGTCTCTCTAGCCCCCCGGTAAGCACAGGGAGTTTGCGCAGGTCTCCTACCTGGCGTAGCCATACTCCCTGATAGCCCCCCAAGAAATTTTTGGGGCTGATTCCCGGGCTTCCATCCACGTCGCCGTGCTGCCTCCTCATACCAGCGCCTCTCCGCTTTAGCCGCTTCTAGTTCCTCCTTGGGGCGGCGATATTCACCAGGCTGAGCCCAGGGTCCTTTTCCGTCCAGTTCTTCCTCCCATGTCCAATTCTCCAAGTGGTGTAGCCTCTCCCACTGAAGCTGCTTCTGTTGCCTCTCGTGTAGCTCCTGCCTGTTAACACGCTGCTCGGTCCGTGTGTGGTGGGTGATTCTGTAACGGCGTTCTTCGTTTGTCGCAAGAAAGTCGGACCGAAATGCAGCGTGTTGGTTACTCATGTCTTTAATGAAACAAATGACGATACATGAAATAACTTATAAATACAAAAAAACAACAAACGGAACGTGAAAAACCTATACAGCCTGTCTGGTGAACACTAACACAGAGACAGGAACAATCACCCACCAAATACAAAGTGAAACCCAGGCTACCTAAATACGGTTCCCAGTCAGAGACAACGAGAATCACCTGACTCTGATTGAGAACCGCCTCAAGCAGCCAAACCTATGCAACACCCCTACTCAGCCGCAATCCCAATAACTAAATAACCCCACTATGAAATACAACAACATAAACCCATGTCACACCCTGGCCTGACCAACTAATTAACGAAAACACAAAATACTAAGACCAAGGCGTGACAGAGAATTGAACCCTGTGGCACCTCCATAGAGACTGCCAGAGGATCGGACAACATGCCCTCCGATTTGACACACTGAACTCTGTCTGCAAAGTAGTTGGTGAACCAGGCAAGGCAGTCATTAGAAAAACCGAGGCTACTGAGTCTGCCGATAAAAATATGGTGATTGACAAGGACGAAAGCCTTGGCCAGGTCGATGAAGACGGCTGCACAGTACTGTCTTTTATCGATGGCGGTTATGTTATCGTTTAGTACCTTGAGGTGCTGAAAGAAAGAGAGTGGGTAGAGAAATGCAAGATTTTTTTTGTTGTGGAAATGGAACCCAAAAGGATTCCACCTGGAACCAAAAAGGGTTCTTCGAAATGGTTCTCCTATGGGACAGCCGAAGAATCCTTTTAGGTTCTAGATTGCCCTTTTTTTTCTATGAGTGTAGAAGGTCAGAGATAGGGGTCAGAAAGTTACTGGGGTTAATGGGGAATATAGCTAGAGGCAGAGTGAGAGAGAGATACAGAGACATACAAAGAGAGATAGAGAGAGACGGAGAGATAGATACTGGGGTTAATGGGGAATATAGCTAGAGGCAGAGTGAGAGAGAGATACAGAGACATACAAAGAGAGATAGAGAGAGACGGAGAGATAGAGACAGAGAGACAGAGACAGAGATAGGGAGAGACGGGGAGATAGAGACAGAGATAGATGGAGAGAGAGATAGAGAGAGGCGGAGAGATAGTGACATACAAAGAGAGATAGAGAGAGACAGAGAGACAGAGATAGATGGAGAGAGAGAGAGATAGAGACGGAGAGATACAACAAACAAACACCATTGTAAATACAACCTATATTTATGCTTATTTATTTTATCTTGTGTCCTTTACCATTTGTACATTGTAAAAACACTGTATATATATAATATGACATTTGCAATGTCTTTATTGTTTTGAAACTTCTGTATGTGTGATGTCTACTGTTAATTTCACTTTATATATTATCTACCTTACTTGCTTTGGCAATGTTAACACGTTTCCCATGCCAATGAAGCCCTTGAATTGAATTGAATTGAATTGAGAGAGACGGAGAGATAGAGACAGAGAGACAGAGATAGATGGAGAGCTAGAGACAGAGAGACAGAGATAGATGGAGAGAGAGACGGAGAGATAGATGGAGAGATAGAGACAGAGATAGATGGAGAGCTAGAGACAGAGAGTGACCTGTTGCCACAAGAAAAGGGCAACCAGTGAAGAACAAACACCATTGTAAATACAACCCATATTTATGCTTATTTATTTTCCCTTGTGTACTTTAACTATTTGTACATTGTTACAACACTGTATATATATATATATATATATATATATATATATATATATATATATAATATGACATTTGTGAGATTTGTAATTTGTATTGTTTATTTCACTTTTGTATAATATCTACCTCACTTGCTTTGGCAATGTTAACACATGTTTCCCATGCCAATAAAGCCCCTTGAATTGAATTGAATTGATAGACGGAGAGATAGAGACAGGGAGACAGATAGATGGAGAGAGAGAGACAGAGATAAATGGAGACAGAGGGAGAGATAGAGACAGGGAGACAGATAGATGGAGACAGAGAGACAGAGATAAATGGAGAGAAACAGGGAGAGAAAGATGGAGAGAGAGATAGATGGGGAGAGAGAGAGATGGAGAGAGAGATAGATGGAGAGAGAGAGACAGAGATAGAGATACATGGAGAGAGACAGAGAGAGAGAGATAGATGGAGAGAGAGAGACAGAGTGACAGAGATAAATGGAGAGAGACAGAGTGAGAGATAGATGGAGAGAGAGAGACAGAGAGACAGAGATAAATGGAGAGAGACAGAGGGAGAGATAGATGGAGAGAGAGATAGATGGAGAGAGAGAGACAGAGAGATAGAGATACATGGAGAGAGACAGAGTGAGAGATAGATGGAGAGAGAGAGACAGAGATAAATGGAGAGTGACAGAGTGAGAGATAGAGACAGAGAGACAGAGATAAATGGAGAGAGACAGAGAGAGAGAGAGATGGAGAGAGAGAGAGACAGCAGGAAGAGAAAGGGAAGTATGTGACAGAGGAAAAAGAGAAGGATTCATGGAAAGGTACACAAGCGGAAAGAGAGAGTGTGTGCATGTGTAAGAAGAGCAGAGGTTTTAGGATGAGAGAGAAAGAGAGGAGAGGAAAGTGTGGAATGTGGAGAGAAACCGACTGAAGGAGAGAAAAACGAGAGGAGTACACTTTGACCAGACTTCTGAGTGAAAGGAACTATTAAGAAGGACTCACACACTCCCCCTCTCTGTCTTCTCTCTCTTTCATTCTTCCCTTGCTCTCTTTCCCACATCTACTCTAGAGTCAATATTTACTCAGTGTCAAGGGAGCATGCCTCCACACAACAAGCACCTAGGCCTTATCTACTGTATCTAATATACACTATATATACGAAAGTATGTGGACACCCCTTCAATTTAGGGGATTCTGCTGCTATGTCAGCCATACCCGTTGTGTATAAAATCAAGCACACCGCCATGCAATCTCCATAGACAAACACTGGCAGTAGAATGGCGCTTACTGAAGAGCTCCATAACTTTCAACGTGGCACCATCATAGGATGCCACCTTTCCAACAAGTCAGTTCGTCAAATTTTTGCCCTGCTAGAGTTGCCCCGGTCAACTGTAAGTGCTGTTATTGTGAAGTGGAAATGTCTAGGAGCAACAACGGTTTAACTGTGAAGTGGTAGGCCACACAAGCTCACAGAAAGGGACCGCCGAGTGCTGAAGTGCGTAGCACGTAAAAATCGTCTGTCCTCGGTTGCAACACTCACTACCTAGTTCCAAACTGCCTCTGGAAACAAAGTCAGAGCTGTTCATCTGGAGCATAATGAAATGGGTTTCCATGGCCAAGCAGCCGCACACAAGCCTAAGATCACCATGCACAATGCTAAGCGTCCTCTTGGTGTGGTATAAAGCTTGCCGCCATTGCACTCTGGAGCAGTGGAAACTTGTTCTCTGGAGTGAGGAATCACACTTCACGACGAAACACGACCCTGCCATGCTGCACTGCTTCTTGACACACTGCTCGCTTAACCCGGAAGGCAGCCGCACCAATGTGTCGGAGGAATCACCGTACAACTGGCAACACGAGTCAGCTTGCAGGCACCCGGCCCGCCACAAGGAGTTGCTAGAGCGCGATGGGACAAGGACATTCCAGCCGGCCAAATGATGGGCCAATTGTGCACTGCCTCATGAGTCTCCTGGTAGCGGCTGACTGCGCCACAGCCTGGGATCGAAGCCGGGTCTGTAGTGATGCCTCTAGCACTGCGATGCAGTGCCTTAGACCGCTGTGCAACTCGGGAGGCCCCAGAAATGCTTTGTCGAGATCGGTGTAGAAGAACTTGACTGGCCTTTACAGACCTCAACCCCATCGAACACCTTTGGGATGAATTGGAACGCCGACATCAGTACCCAACCTCACTAATGCTCTTGTGGCTGAATGGAAGTATGTCCCTGCAGCAATGTTCCAACATCTAGTGGAAAGCCTTCCCAGAAGAGTGGATGCTGTTATAGCAGCAAAGAGGGTACCAACTCCATATTAAGGCCCATGATTTTGGAATGAGATGTTCGACGAGCAGGTGTCCACATACTTCTGGCCATGTATATACTATACTGTATGACTGCATCTATAACAGTCAGTGCTATAATGAGAGATGTATGACAGCTTCATCACAGGATCAATATTAAGAGCAGTCCAGTTTACTGTATGGTCTAAGATAAGTACCGCTTGAGTTCCACTGCTGGTAGAAGTTGCTGCTTGGCACAGATCTGGGATCAGCTTACCCTTGCTAAACTACTGATCTTAGGTCAGTTTCTGGAGGTTACTTCATCCACCCTGATTTACAGAATGATCCAAGTACTGTCAAATGTATCACATGATGTAGTTGAAGCAACAATTACTCTACAAAATGGGTATGTCCTGTCTGAACAGCCAGTACATAATACCATGTATTATCATGGTATTGGTCTCACACACAACAGAGATGGATGTTGAGAGAGACGTATCCTGCCCTCTCTCCCAAAGTCTTGGCTAAGATAACGGCAGTATTGTTCTCTGAAAAGTTTGGCAATGACAAAATTATCATTGTTTAGAGTCGTTATGAAGTCCCGAACAGACCCAGATGTGCTGGGTAGGACACACACACACACACACACACACACACACACACACACACACACACACACACACACACTTTGTCGAGTGGAGTGTGTGTGTAATTATTATCAGCCATGCTATCCATACTGACTAAGTTTGTTTTCTTCTGGGTCCCTTCCAAATAGCTCCAGGGGCAGCGGTGTCCTTGTGACCCGGTGCTGCATCCAAACTCCTGTGTGTGTTTGTGAAGCGTTCAGAGAAGTAGAACATGTTCATTTCTCATTTGACTCTATCCTTCTAGTGAACCGACCCAATGAGAATGTCTCAGTGTACATCTGTTTCAATGTGATGACCTGATAACGTGGGTCGTCCATCTCGGGAGGTGGACAGACAGACAGCTGGCTTCCTGTGCAGTGATGTATGAGAGTCTAGTGTTTATCACATGGAGGCTCGGCTTCCTCCTGGGTCAAGGCTAACTCTGAGGCATGGCTGGAGACTCCTATGGCTGGAGACTGACTGACTGTGGTGTCGTTGGAGTCTACATCCATGTCCATATCTCAGGGTTATAGGTCAAGGCTACAGGCTGGAAAACATGCTTTATCATTAGCCAGGTCAGAATACAAGTCTGAACTGTTGTTCAGTTAGGAAGCTGACCAACAGATTACACATAAACCCACCTGGAAGTGTGTGAGTTGTGTGTGTGTATCTTTGTCTGTTTCTGTGTGTTCTTGAGTTGATATGTACAGCTGTTTATTGATGTGAGGCCCTGGACAGACAGAGGACTCGGGGCCATTCCCAGGTGGGCAATCCCTGTTCCGTCACCTAGATGATCCGTGTGGAAACAGCTGCAGAGGAAGGTTCCCAAGAATCTCTGTTCCCCTAAGGAGTTAACTAGGGCACACCCAGGAGGGTGTGTGTGTTTGTGTGGTCAACAACAGCTTTCACAGTGGAATGTTCTGTGTGCTCAAGACTTAGCGTTTGTGTGTTTACAGAACTTCTGTGTTTCGCTGTTTATGGGCATTCCAGTATTGTTTTTCTGTCTGTGTTTGTAGAAGTGCAGTTGATTGGTCTGTCAGTGTGGGCATCCTCTCTGTCCTCTGTACTGTGTGGCACAGCGGAGGATGTTGAAGGGAGGACGGCTCATAGTAATGGCTGGAATGTAGTCAATGGAATAGTACCATTCTATTCCATTGACTCCATTCCAGCCATTCCTATGAGCCGTCCTCCCCTCAGCAGCCTCCACTGGTGTGGCAGTAAGAGTAGACCTCAGTAGTACAAAGCCCCTGGGCCTTGGGGAGGGAGACCCTGGTTGATTTCCCTCTCACTAATGGCCCTATTCATTACAGACATACAGACCCTCCCCTCCTTCTCCTTCTCCCCCTTCGTCCCCTCCTCCCTCCTTCCTCCTCACTCCTTCTCCCCCCTCTACTCCCCTCCTCCCTATTTCTCCCCCATCCCCTCCCTCCTCTCCCTTCCTCCCCTCCAGTAAAACACACCTGTAACTCCCTCCTCCCCTCCAGTAAAACTCACCTGTAACTCCCTCCTCCCCTCCAGTAAAACTCACCTGTAACTCCCTCCCCCCCTCCAGTAAAACACACCTGTAACTCCCTCCTCCCCTCCAGTAAAACTCACCTGTAACTCCCTCCCCCCCTCCAGTAAAACACACCTGTAACTCCCTCCTCCCCTCCAGTAAAACACACCTGTAACTCCCTCCTCCCCTCCAGTAAAACACACCTGTAACTCCCTCCTCCTCTCCAGTAAAACACACCTGTAACTCCCTCCTCCCTTCCAGTAAAACACACCTGTAACTCCCTCCTCTCCCTTCCTCCCCTCCAGTAAAACACACCTGTAACTCCCTCCTCCCCTCCAGTAAAACTCACCTGTAACTCCCGGCCTCCCCTCCAGTAAAACACACCTGTAACTCCCTCCTCCCCTCCAGTAAAACACACCTGTAACTCCCTCCTCCCCTCCAGTAAAACACACCTGTAACTCCCTCCTCCCCTCCAGTAAAACACACCTGTAACTCCTTCCTCCCCTCCTGTAACTTAGCTTACTGTAACTTACTCCCTCTGTCTTTCATTTGGTCACACAACTACTGCCATGCATCCACTCTCTTTCCTTCTCTCTTTCTTCTACCTATTCATTACAGACCCCCCCCCCCTATCCTCCCACTATCCCCCCCCCCCTTTGCCCAGCTCTAAAGCACAGCACACCTATAACTTTCACTGGCCTACAACAATATTCTCTGGCTCTCTCACAGGTCTATTCAGTAGCTATTACTCTCTCCCCTTTACCCTTCTCACTCACTCCTTCTCCCCCTTTCTCCTCCCCCAGTAGTAAAACATACCTCAGACTTTAACTGCTCTACTAGAATGGGCTTCACTCTCTCTGTCTTTCACCAGTCTATAGAACTACAGTGACTTGTATATTTCACCAGTCTATAGAACTACAGTGACTTGTATATTTCACCAGTCTATAGAACTACAGTGACTTGTATCTTTCACCAGTCTATAGAACTACAGTGACTTGTATCTTTCACCAGTCTATAGAACTACAGTGACTTGTATCTTTCACCAGTCTATAGAACTACAGTGACTTGTATCTTTCACCAGTCTATAGAACTACAGTGACTTGTATCTTTCACCAGTCTATAGAACTACAGTGACTTGTATCTTTCACCAGTCTATAGAACTACAGTGACTTGTATCTTTCACCAGTCTATAGAACTACAGTGACTTGTATATTTCACCAGTCTATAGAACTACAGTGACTTGTATATTTCACCAGTCTATAGAACTACAGTGACTTGTATCTTTCACCAGTCTATAGAACTACAGTGACTTGTATCTTTCACCAGTCTATAGAACTACAGTGACTTGTATCTTTCACCAGTCTATAGAACTACAGTGACTTGTATCTTTCACCAGTCTATAGAACTACAGTGACTTGTATCTTTCACCAGTCTATAGAAGTATGTGAACCCTTTGGAAATACCTGGATTTCTGCATAAATTGGTCATAAAATTTGATCTGATCTTCATCTAGGTCACAACAATAGACAAACACAGTCTGCTTAAACTAATAACACAAGCAATTATACGTTTTCATGTCTTTATTGAACACACCGTGTAAACATTCACAGTGTAGGTTTTCTTTACAAAACTGTTTCAGTTCAGCAATATTCTTGGGATGTCTGGTGTGAACTGCTCTCTTGAGGTCATGCCACAGCATCTCAAGCGGGTTGAGCTTCAATTGGCGGACAGATAGCCTTACATTCTCCTGCAAAATGTCTTGATAAACTTGGGAATTCATTTTTCCGTCGATGACAGCAAGCTGTCCAGGCCCTGAAGCAGCCAGCAAAGCAGCCCCAAACCATGATGCTCCCTCCACCATACTTTACCGTTGGGATGAGGTTTTGATGTTGGTGTGCTGTGCCTTTTTTCTCCACACATAGTGTTGTGTGTTCCTTCCTTCCAAACAACTCAACTTTAGTTTCATCTCTCCACAGAATATTTTGCCAGTAGCGCTGTAAAACATCCAGGTGCACTTTTGCAAACTTCAGACGTGCAGCAATGGTTTTTTTTGGACAGTAGTGGCTTCTTCCTACCATGAACACGGCCTACCATGAACACCATTCTTGTTTAGTGTTTTACGTATCGTAGACTCGTCAACAGAGATGTTAGCATGTTACAGAGATTTCTGTAAGTCTTTAGCTGACACTCTAGGATTCTTCTTAACCTCATTGAGCATTCTGCACTGTGCTCTTGCAGTTATCCTTGCAGGACGGCCACTCCTAGGGAGAGTAGCAACAGTGATGAACTTTCTCTATTTATAGACAATGTGTCTTACCGTGGACTGATGAACATCAAGGCTTTTAGAGATACTTTTGTAACCCTCAACAATTCTTCATCTTAGGTCTTCTGAGATCTCTTTTGTTCGAGGCATGGTTTACATCAGCCAATGCTTCTTGTGAATAGAAAACTCACATTTTATAAGTGTTGTTTTATAGGGAAAGGAAGCTCTAACCAACATCTCCAATCTCTTTTCATTGATTGGACTCCAGGTTAGCTGACTCCTGACTCCAATGAGCTTTTGGAGAAGTCATTAGCCGAGGGGTTCACATACTTTTTCCAACCTACACTGTGAATGTTTAAATTATGTATTCAATATAGACAAGAAAAATACAATAATTTGTGTGTTATTAGTTTAAGCAGACTGTGTTTGTCTATTGTTTTGACCTAGATCCGATCAAATTTGATGATGACCAATTGATGCAGAAATCCAGGTCATTCCAAAGGGTTCACATACTTTTCTTGCCACTGTAGACTTGTTAGAGAAGATTCCGTAGTTCACTGAAGTTCTGTGTTATTCTAGGAATGTTTCTGTTCCATGTTTCTGACGTCTGTAACAGTTGATTTATTACACCCTTCTTCTTTCATTTCCCCATTGCCTCTCTTTCTCCTCTTTCTTCAGTTTCAATACTGTCACAAAACTCTCACTCTCTTTCTCCTCTTTCTTCAGTTTCAATACTGTCACAAAACTCTCACTCTCTTTCTCCTCTTTCTTTAGTTTCAATACAATCACAAAACTCTCACTCTCTTTCTCCTCTTTCTTCAGTTTCAATACTGTCACAAAACTCTCACTCTCTTTCTCCTCTTTCTTCAGTTTCAATACAATCACAAAACTCTCACTCTCTTTCTCCTCTTTCTTCAGTTTCAATACAATCACAAAACTCTCACTCTCTTTCTCCTCTTTCTTCAGTTTCAATACAATCACAAAACTCTCACTCTCTTTCTCCTCTTTCCTCAGTTTCAATACTGTCACAAAACTCTCACTTTCTTTCTCCTCTTTCTTTAGTTTCAATACAATCACAAAACTCTCACTCTCTTTCTCCTCTTTCTTCAGTTTCAATACTGTCACAAAACTCTCACTCTCTTTCTCCTCTTTCTTCAGTTTCAATACAATCACAAAACTCTCACTCTCTTTCTCCTCTTTCTTCAGTTTCAATACTGTCACAAAACTCTCACTTTCTTTCTCCTCTTTCTTTAGTTTCAATACAATCACAAAACTCTCACTCTCTTTCTCCTCTTTCTTCAGTTTCAATACTGTCACAAAACTCTCACTCTCTTTCTCCTCTTTCTTCAGTTTCAATACTGTCACAAAACTCTCACTCTCTTTCTCCTCTTTCTTCAGTTTCAATACAATCACAAAACTCTCACTCTCTTTCTCTCCTCCCCCTGTCACTTTCCCCTCCCTTTTCCATCTATTCATTCACCCCCGTAGTCAGACTCTCCCAAGCAATGTAGATATAGAGAAACGTATAACCCTGCCTACACAAGCACACACATACACAAGCACACACATACACACACACACACACACACACACACACGCACACACGCACACACGCACACACACATACAGTTAAAAGGAAAAAAAGATGCATTCCCTTACAATTCCACAGACTCTCTCTGCTGCTCATAAAACACAGTAGTACACACACATTCTACACATTGAATTTATTTTCTCCCTCCCCCTCCCACACTCGCTATTCTGTCACTTAGCCTCCCTCTGTTTTACACACACTAAACGCTATAAGAAGAGAACCATGTAACTCCTGCCTGCAGTGCCTAGACAATAACACATACATGACAACACACACTTTCTCTTTCTGACTGTTTCTCTAGCCTCCATCTATTCATTAGGCTCTTCTCCTCCAATCACTTTTCTTTACTGTTTTCCCTCACCTCTTGACCTTGTCCGCCTAACACAAACAGCCTCTCAGGGTGGTCTATTCACTGTTTACACTTACACACACACACACACACACACACACACACACACACACACACACACACACACACACACACACACACACACACACACACTGGTCTAGTGTGTTTATGTCAAGCAGAAATATTTACAGCCATTACTAATCGCATTTCATGCACATCCTCAAGGGTTTTTAACACATGAATACGCACTGTACTGTAGACACACACACATTTGCACACCCGCCCGCGCGCACACACACACACACACACACACACACACACACACACACACACACACACACACACACACACACACACACACACACAATCCATTGTGTGAACTTTTTGAACGTATTTTCCACACATTCTCGCATTGACATAAACAGTCACGGTTATTTTTTTAAACTGGTGGTGTACGTGCGTATGTGTGTGTGTGTGTGTCAGTGTGTATGTTCACTTGACTCTGTCCAGATGAGTAGAGTGTCTTTTTAAACTTTCCAGCTGTTGGTGACAGCTGTGTGACTGGAAGAAGGAGAGAGAGGGCGAGAGAACAAAAGAGAGAAGAGGGAGAGGATAGAGAAAGAAAGAGTGAAGGAGATAGAGGGTAAAAAAGAGAGAAGGAGAGATGGGATGAAATAGAGGAGAGAGAAGAAGAGAGAGAGGAGAGAGAGAGGAGAGAGAAGAAGAGAGAGAGGAGATAGAGAGGAGAGAGAGAGAAGATAGAGAGAGAAGAAGATAGAGGAGAGAGAGGAGAAAATAGAGAAGATAGAGAGTAGAGAGAGAGAGGAGAGAGAGAGAGAAGAAGATAGAGAGGAGAGAGAGAGGAGAGAGAGGAGAGAGAGAGGAGACAGAGAGAGAAGAAGATAGAGGAGAGAGAGAGGAGAAAATAGAGAGAGAGAAGAAGATAGAGAGTAGAGAGATAGAGAGGAGAGAGAGAGAAGATGAGAGAGTGGAAGAAAGAGAGGAGAGAGAGAAGATAGAGAGGAGAGAGAGAATAAAATAGAGAGGAGAGAGAGAGAAGATAGAGAGGAGAGAGAGAGAAGATAGAGAGGAGAGAGTGAAAAAGAAAGAGAGGAGCGAGAGAGAAGATAGAGAGGAGAGAGAGAGATGATAGAGAGGAGAGAGAGAAGAAGATAGAGGAGAGAGAGAAGATAGAGAGAAGATGGAGAGAGAGAGAAGATAGAGAGAGAGAGAGAAGATAGAGGAGAGAGAGAGAAGAAGAAAGAGAGGAGAGAGATAGAAGAAGAAAGAGAGAGAGAGATGATTGAGAGAGAAGATAGAGAGGAGAGAGAAAAGAAGATAGAGAGAAGATAGAGAAGAAGATAGAGAGGAGAGAGAGAAGATAGAGAGGAGAGAGAGAGAAGAAGAAAGAGAGGAGAGAGTGGAAGAAAGAGAGCGATGGAAAGAGGGAGACAGATAATAATAAGGTGTGTATATATATATATATATATATATATACTACCGGTCAAAAGTTTTAGAACATCTCCTTTCCTTCACTCTGCCCCACTCAGCCCGAACCAGATGGGATGGCGTATCGCTGCAGAATGCTGTGGTAGCCATGCTGGTTAATTGTGCCTTGAATGAAATAAATCACAGACAGTGTCACCAGCAAAGCACCCCCACACCATCACACCTCCTCCTCTGTGGGAAATACACATGCGGAGATCATCCATTCACCCACACCGCGTCTCACAAAGACACTGCGGTTGAAACCAAATATTTCCAATTTGGACTCCAGAACAAAGGACAAATTTGCACCGGTGTAATGTCCATTGCTCGTGTTTCTTGGCCCAAGCAAGTCTCTTCTTATTGGTGTCCTTCAGTAGTGGTTTCTTTCATTCCTGTGGCGGTCCTCATGAGAGACAGTTTCATCATAGCACTTAATGGTTTTTGCGAATGCACTTGAAGAAACTTTCAAAGTTGGACTGCCGTGTCTCTTTGCTTATTTGAGCTGTTCTTTTTTTCCCAATTTCGTGGTATCTAATTGGTCGAGAGCTGTGCGTCCTCCAAAACACAACCCAACCAAGCTGCGCTGCTTCTTGACACAAAGCCCACTTAACCCGGAAGCCAGCCACACCAATGTGTCGGAGGAAACACAGTACACCTGGCGACCGTGTCAGCGTGCACAGGAGTCGCTAGTGTGTGATAGGACAGGGAGATGCCTGCCTGCCAAACCCTCCCCTAACCCGGATGTCGCTGGGCCAATTGTGCTCCGCCCCATGGGTCTCCCGGTCAGCCAGCTGGCTGCGACAGAGCCTATTTGAGCTGTTCTTGCCATAATATGGACTTGGTCTTTTACCAAATAGGGTTTTCTTCTGTATACCACCCCTACCTTGTCACAACATAACTGATTGGCTGAAACGTGTTACGAAGGAAACAAATTCGACAAAGAAATTCCACTTTTAAGAAGGCACACCTGTTAATTGAACAGCATTCCAGGTGACTACCTCATGAAGCTGGTTGAGAGAATGCCAAGAGTGTGCAAAGTTGTTAAAGACAAAGGGTGGCTATTTGAAGAATCTCAAATAAAAAATATATTTTGATTTGTTTAACGCTTTTTTGATTACTAAAGGATTCCATATGTGTTATTTCATAGTTTTGATGTCTTCACCATTATTCAACAATGTAGAAAATAGTACAAATAAAGAAAAAGCCTTTAACTATGTGTTCTAAAACTTTAGACTGGTAGTGTACAGTGGGGCAAAAAAGTATTGTCAGCCACCAATTGTGCAAGTTCTCCCACTAAAAAAAGATGAGGCCTGTAATTTTCAGAGGTACACTTCAACTATGACAGACAAAATGAGAAAAAAAATCCAGAAAATCACATTGTAGGATTTTTTATGAATTTATTTGCAAATTATGGTGGAAAATAAGTATTTGGTCAATAACAAAAGTTTCTCAATACTTTATATACCCTTTGTTGGCAATGACAGAGGTCAAACATTCTGTAAGTCTTCACAAGGTTTTCACACACTGTTGCTGGTATTTTGGCCCATTCCTCCATGCAGATACACCCTCAGAGAGTGGGGTCACAGGAAGGGAGAGACAGATGCAGACAGACCAAAAAGAGAAAAACAGGGGAACTAATCTGTGAAAGGAAGGGAACCAACTGAAAGGAGAGGAGAGAGTCAAAGGCTTACAGTATATACAATGTGTTTGGAGAGTATTGATGAGTTAATGCGAGCTGTTCACATCAAGAGCTGTGTGTGTGTGTGTGTGTGTTGATGTGTGGTAACTTCTGAATATCCCAGCAGTAGGTTTATGTGCTCAACACAAAACACTACTATGAATATCCCAGCAGTAGGTTTATGTGCTCAACACAAAACACTACTATGAATATCCCAGCAGTAGGTTTATGTGCTCAACACAAAACACTACACTGAATATCCCAGCAGTAGGTTTATGTGCTCAACACAAAACACTACTATGAATATCCCAGCAGTAGGTTTATGTGCTCAACACAAAACACTACACTGAATATCCCAGCAGTAGGTTTATGTGCTCAACACAAAACACTACACTGAATATCCCAGCAGTAGGTTTATGCAGTATTTTGAACACTTGTGTTTTGTATGTAACACTTTCTGTACCCAACAGGAGTAAAACAGGAAAAACATTCAGTAAAATAAAGGGTTTTCTGTACAAAAATAAAAAATGAAAGTTGCTCATTCCTTCAAAACTCTAAAAACAAAGACAAAAACACATGCAAAAATGTTTAAAATAATAAAAAGGCATTAGGCTGCATCCTGCCTCCTATTTGGGTCTGGCCACAGCACCTCATCCACATCACAAGCCATGTTCTCCCTGGCCACAGCACCTCATCCACATCACAAGCCATGTTCTCCCTGGCCACAGCACCTCATCCACATCACAAGCCATGTTCTCCCTGGCCACAGCACCTCATCCACATCACAAGCCATGTCCTCCCTGGCCACAGCACCTCATCCACATCACAAGCCATGTCCTCCCTGGCCACAGCACCTCATCCATATCACAAGCCATGTTCTCCCTGGCTAAACAGCACCTCATCCACATCACAAGCCATGTTCTCCCTGGCCACAGCACCTCATCCACATCACAAGCCATGTTCTCCCTGGCCACAGCACCTCATCCACATCACAAGCCATGTTCTCCCTGGCCACAGCACCTCATCCACATCACAAGCCATGTTCTCCCTGGCCACAGCACCTCATCCACATCACAAGCCATGTTCTCCCTGGCCACAGCACCTCATCCACATCACAAGCCATGTTCTCCCTGGCCACAGCACCTCATCCACATCACAAGCCATGTTCTCCCTGGCTAAACAGCACCTCATCCACATCACAAGCCATGTTCTCCCTGGCCACAGCACCTCATCCACATCACAAGCCATGTTCTCCCTGGCCACAGCACCTCATCCACATCACAAGCCATGTTCTCCCTGGCCACAGCACCTCATCCACATCACAAGCCATGTTCTCCCTGGCCACAGCACCTCATCCACATCACAAGCCATGTTCTCCCTGGCCACAGCACCTCATCCACATCACAAGCCATGTTCTCCCTGGCCACAGCACCTCATCCACATCACAAGCCATGTTCTCCCTGGCCACAGCACCTCATCCACATCACAAGCCATGTTCTCCCTGGCCACAGCACCTCATCCACATCACAAGCCATGTTCTCCCTGGCCACAGCACCTCATCCACATCACAAGCCATGTTCTCCCTGGCCACAGCACCTCATCCACATCACAAGCCATGTTCTCCCTGTTCTCCCACAGCACCTCATCCACATCACAAGCCATGTTCTCCCTGGCCACAGCACCTCATCCACATCACAAGCCATGTTCTCCCTGGCCACAGCACCTCATCCACATCACAAGCCATGTTCTCCCTGGCCACAGCACCTCATCCACATCACAAGCCATGTTCTCCCTGGCCACAGCACCTCATCCACATCACACAGCCATCCACATCACAAGCCATGGCCACAGCACCTCATCCACATCACAAGCCATGTTCTCCCTGGCCACAGCACCTCATCCACATCACAAGCCATGTTCTCCCTGGCCACAGCACCTCATCCACATCACAAGCCATGTTCTCCCTGGCCACAGCACCTCATCCACATCACAAGCCATGTTCTCCCTGGCCACAGCACCTCATCCACATCACAAGCCATGTTCTCCCTGGCCACAGCACCTCATCCACATCACAAGCCATGTTCTCCCTGGCTAAACAGCACCTCATCCACATCACAAGCCATGTTCTCCCTGGCCACAGCACCTCATCCACATCACAAGCCATGTTCTCCCTGGCCACAGCACCTCATCCATATCACAAGCCATGTCCTCCCTGGCCACAGCACCTCATCCACATCACAAGCCATGTTCTCCCTGGCCACAGCACCTCATCCACATCACAAGCCATGTTCTCCCTGGCCACAGCACCTCATCCACATCACAAGCCATGTTCTCCCTGGCCACAGCACCTCATCCACATCACAAGCCATGTTCTCCCTGGCCACAGCACCTCATCCACATCACAAGCCATGTTCTCCCTGGCCACAGCACCTCATCCACATCACAAGCCATGTTCTCCCTGGCCACAGCACCTCATCCACATCACAAGCCATGTTCTCCCTGGCCACAGCACCTCATCCACATCACAAGCCATGTTCTCCCTGGCCACAGCACCTCATCCACATCACAAGCCATGTTCTCCCTGGCCACAGCACCTCATCCACATCACAAGCCATGTTCTCCCTGGCCACAGCACCTCATCCACATCACAAGCCATGTTTCTGGCCACAGCACCTCCCTCACAAGCCATGTTCTCCTGGCCACAGCACCTCATCCACATCACAAGCCATGTTCTCCCTGGCCACAGCACCTCATCCACATCACAAGCCATGTTCTCCCTGCTAAACAGCACCTCATCCACATCACAAGCCATGTTCTCCCTGGCCACAGCACCTCATCCACATCACAAGCCATGTTCTCCCTGGCCACAGCACCTCATCCACATCACAAGCCATGTTCTCCCTGGCCACAGCACCTCATCCACATCACAAGCCATGTTCTCCTGGCCACAGCACCTCATCCACATCACAAGCCATGTTCTCCCTGGCTAAACAGCACCTCATCCACATCACAAGCCATGTTCTCCCTGGCTAAACAGCACCTCATCCACATCACAAGCCATGTTCTCCCTGGCTAAACAGCACCTCATCCACATCACAAGCCAACAGCACCTCATCCACATCACAAGCCATGTCCTCCCTGGCTAAACAGCACCTCATCCACATCACAAGCCATGTCCTCCCTGGCTAAACAGCACCTCATCCACATCACAAGCCATGTTCTCCCTGGCCACAGCACCTCATCCACATCACAAGCCATGTTCTCCCTGGCTAAACAGCACCTCATCCACATCACAAGCCATGTTCTCCCTGGCTAAACAGCACCTCATCCACATCACAAGCCATGTTCTCCCTGGCTAAACAGCACCTCATCCACATCACAAGCCATGTTCTCCCTGGCTAAACAGCACCTCATCCACATCACAAGCCATGTTCTCCCTGGCTAAACAGCACCTCATCCACATCACAAGCCATGTTCTCCCTGGCTAAACAGCACCTCATCCACATCACAAGCCATGTTCTCCCTGGCTAAACAGCACCTCATCCACATCACAAGCCATGTTCTCCTGGCTAAACAGCACCTCATCCACATCACAAGCCATGTTCTCCCTGGCTAAACAGCACCTCATCCACATCACAAGCCATGTTCTCCCTGGCTAAACAGCATCTTCTGGGGTGACGGATCCAGCCGCCAAAAGCCCCCACATCAACTTCACCACATGCATCCTCCATTGCCTGGAGAAGAGGCGTGTGAGGGGATGGAGGTCATACACCTTCCATCACCATGCCGGAAAAAACTATTGTGTTTAGGAATGGAGAATATGTTGGGAGGTATAGAACCAGCAGGTCGATAGACCAGAGCAGCCCGGTGGAAACTCACGTTGTCCAAGATGACAACATACCTGGGCTGCTCTGGTCCACCCCTCTGCTCAGCTGGAATGAGGATGCCGTGTAGTGTGTCCAGGAATGTGATGAGAAGGGCGGTGTTGTATGGACTAAGGTTGGCATGGTGATGGCTGATGCCTTGCTGGCTAACGGCTGCACACATGGTGATATTCCCTCCACGCTGTCCAGGGACATTCACAATGGCCAATAATGTTCCGTCCCCTTCTTTTGGCTAGTCTGAAGCCAGCCTCATCAATGGTTTATATAAACATGCTGAATTGCAGCGGCATCCAGCTCCAAGACAATGTAATGGATTCAGTTGCTCTGTAACACACGGTCCAATGTAGACACGCCCACCTGGTGAATGTTACTGAGTATTGTGTTGTCTGAATTGATGGTTCTGGGTGTCTCCTAGTCTAATGGTATTGTTTGCCACCACCACGGTCTCCTGTTCTGGTGTGAACAGACGGTGTCTTCCACCATTCCACCATCTCTGTTCTGCAGAAGATCCACAAATATCATATGATTGGTTACAGTAAGCTAAAATAATCTATTTTATTTCAATATCAAAATGACATTACTGTAACGTTGGGTAACAATCACTGAGTAACATAGGCCTACTGGTATGTCGGACTGCAGTATACATAAAGAGCATAGTGTAGATGGTAGGTAACTTACCGGTTGTCATTTCTTAATGTACGAATGATAGATGCAACCGTGCAGCGACTCAGGTTGAGCTGAACTCTGCCCAGCATCCCTCATACTCAATCCATGGTTGAGCACATGGTCAACCAATGTGGCCCTGATCTCATCTGAGCCATCCGTCATTGTCGTTCTCCTTCACCTCTAGCTCTAGCTCTACCTCTACCTCTAGCTCTACCTCTACCTCTACCTCTAGCTCTACCTCTACCTCTAGCTCTACCTCTAGCTCTACCTCTAGCTCTACCTCTACCTCTAGCTCTACCTCTAGCTCTACCTCTAGCTCTACCTCTAGCTCTAGCTCTACCTCTAGCTCTAGCTCTAGCTCTACCTCTAGCTCTACCTCTAGCTCTACCTCTAGCTCTACCTCTACCTCTACCTCTACCTCTAGCTCTACCTCTAGCTCTAGCTCTACCTCTAGCTCTACCTCTAGCTCTACCTCTAGCTCTAGCTCTAGCTCTAGCTCTAGCTCTAGCTCTACCTCTAGCTCTACCTCTACCTCTAGCTCTAGCTCTACCTCTAGCTCTAGCTCTACCTCTAGCTCTACCTCTAGCTCTACCTCTAGCTCTAGCTCTAGCTCTACCTCTAGCTCTACCTCCAGCTCTACCTCTAGCTCTACCTCTAGCTCTACCTCTATCTCTACCTCTAGCTCTACCTCTAGCTCTAGCTCTACCTCTAGCTCTAGCTCTACCTCTAGCTCTAGCTCTACCTCTACCTCTAGCTCTACCTCTAGCTCTACCTCTAGCTCTACCTCTAGCTCTAGCTCTAGCTCTAGCTCTACCTCTAGCTCTACCTCTAGCTCTACCTCTAGCTCTAGCTCTACCTCTACCTCTAGCTCTACCTCTAGCTCTACCTCTAGCTCTACCTCTAGCTCTAGCTCTAGCTCTAGCTCTACCTCTAGCTCTACCTCTAGCTCTACCTCTAGCTCTACCTCTAGCTCTACCTCTACCTCTAGCTCTACCTCTAGCTCTAGCTCTACCTCTAGCTCTACCTCTACCTCTAGCTCTAGCTCTACCTCTAGCTCTACCTCTAGCTCTATCTCTACCTCTAGCTCTACCTCTAGCTCTACCTCTAGCTCTAGCTCTACCTCTAGCTCTACCTCTAGCTCTACCTCTAGCTCTAGCTCTACCTCTAGCTCTAGCTCTACCTCTAGCTCTACCTCTAGCTCTACCTCTAGCTCTACCTCTACCTCTAGCTCTAGCTCTACCTCTAGCTCTACCTCTAGCTCTACCTCTAGCTCTACCTCTAGCTCTACCTCTAGCTCTACCTCTAGCTCTACCTCTAGCTCTACCTCTAGCTCTAGCTCTACCTCTAGCTCTAGCTCTACCTCTACCTCTAGCTCTACCTCTACCTCTAGCTCTAGCTCTACCTCTAGCTCTACCTCTAGCTCTACCTCTAGCTCTAGCTCTACCTCTAGCTCTACCTCTAGCTCTACCTCTAGCTCTAGCTCTACCTCTACCTCTAGCTCTACCTCTAGCTCTACCTCTACCTCTAGCTCTACCTCTACCTCTAGCTCTACCTCTAGCTCTACCTCTAGCTCTACCTCTACCTCTAGCTCTACCTCTACCTCTAGCTCTACCTCTAGCTCTACCTCTAGCTCTACCTCTACCTCTAGCTCTACCTCTAGCTCTACCTCTAGCTCTACCTCTAGCTCTACCTCTACCTCTACCTCTAGCTCTAGCTCTACCTCTAGCTCTACCTCTACCTCTAGCTCAACCTCTAGCTCTACCTCTACCTCTAGCTCTAGCTCTACCTCTAGCTCTAGCTCTACCTCTACCTCTACCTCTAGCTCTACCTCTACCTCTAGCTCTACCTCTACCTCTAGCTCTACCTCTAGCTCTACCTCTAGCTCTACCTCTAGCTCTAGCTCTAGCTCTACCTCTAGCTCTACCTCTAGCTCTAGCTCTACCTCTACCTCTAGCTCTACCTCTAGCTCTACCTCTACCTCTACCTCTACCTCTAGCTCTACCTCTACCTCTAGCTCTACCTCTAGCTCTAGCTCTAGCTCTACCTCTACCTCTACCTCTACCTCTAGCTCTACCTCTACCTCTAGCTCTACCTCTAGCTCTAGCTCTACCTCTACCTCTACCTCTACCTCTACCTCTAGCCCTACCTCTACCTCTAGCTCTACCTCTACCTCTAGCTCTAGCTCTACCTCTAGCTCTACCTCTAGCTCTAGCTCTACCTCTAGCTCTACCTCTAGCTCTAGCTCTACCTCTAGCTCTAGCTCTACCTCTACCTCTAGCTCTACCTCTAGCTCTACCTCTAGCTCTACCTCTAGCTCTAGCTCTACCTCTAGCTCTACCTCTAGCTCTACCTCTAGCTCTACCTCTACCTCTAGCTCTACCTCTAGCTCTAGCTCTACCTCTACCTCTAGCTCTACCTCTACCTCTACCTCTAGCTCTACCTCTACCTCTAGCTCTAGCTCTACCTCTAGCTCTACCTCTACCTCTAGCTCTACCTCTAGCTCTAGCTCTAGCTCTAGCTCTACCTCTGGCTCTAGCTCTACCTCTACCTCTACCTCTAGCTCTACCTCTAGCTCTACCTCTACCTCTAGCTCTACCTCTAGCTCTAGCTCTACCTCTAGCTCTACCTCTAGCTCTACCTCTAGCTCTACCTCTAGCTCTACCTCTACCTCTACCTCTACCTCTAGCTCTACCTCTAGCTCTACCTCTAGCTCTACCTCTAGCTCTACCTCTAGCTCTAGCTCTACCTCTACCTCTACCTCTACCTCTAGCTCTACCTCTAGCTCTAGCTCTACCTCTAGCTCTACCTCTAGCTCTAGCTCTACCTCTAGCTCTACCTCTAGCTCTACCTCTACCTCTAGCTCTACCTCTACCTCTACCTCTAGCTCTACCTCTAGCTCTACCTCTACCTCTACCTCTAGCTCTAGCTCTAGCTCTACCTCTAGCTCTACCTCTAGCTCTAGCTCTAGCTCTACCTCTACCTCTAGCTCTACCTCTAGCTCTACCTCTAGCTCTAGCTCTACCTCTACCTCTAGCTCTACCTCTACCTCTACCTCTAGCTCTACCTCTAGCTCTACCTCTAGCTCTACCTCTAGCTCTAGCTCTAGCTCTACCTCTAGCTCTACCTCTACCTCTACCTCTAGCTCTACCTCTACCTCTAGCTCTAGCTCTACCTCTAGCTCTACCTCTAGCTCTACCTCTAGCTCTAGCTCTACCTCTAGCTCTACCTCTAGCTCTACCTCTACCTCTAGCTCTAGCTCTACCTCTAGCTCTACCTCTACCTCTAGCTCTAGCTCTACCTCTAGCTCTACCTCTACCTCTACCTCTAGCTCTACCTCTAGCTCTACCTCTACCTCTACCTCTAGCTCTACCTCTAGCTCTACCTCTACCTCTACCTCTAGCTCTACCTCTACCTCTACCTCTAGCTCTAGCTCTACCTCTACCTCTAGCTCTACCTCTAGCTCTACCTCTAGCTCTACCTCTACCTCTAGCTCTACCTCTAGCTCTACCTCTACCTCTAGCTCTAGCTCTACCTCTACCTCTAGCTCTAGCTCTACCTCTAGCTCTACCTCTAGCTCTAGCTCTACCTCTAGCTCTAGCTCTACCTCTAGCTCTAGCTCTACCTCTACCTCTACCTCTAGCTCTACCTCTACCTCTAGCTCTAGCTCTACCTCTAGCTCTACCTCTAGCTCTACCTCTACCTCTAGCTCTACCTCTACCTCTACCTCTAGCTCTACCTCTACCTCTACCTCTAGCTCTACCTCTACCTCTAGCTCTACCTCTACCTCTACCTCTAGCTCTAGCTCTACCTCTAGCTCTAGCTCTACCTCTAGCTCTACCTCTAGCTCTACCTCTAGCTCTAGCTCTACCTCTACCTCTACCTCTAGCTCTAGCTCTACCTCTACCTCTACCTCTAGCTCTACCTCTACCTCTACCTCTAGCTCTAGCTCTACCTCTAGCTCTACCTCTACCTCTAGCTCTAGCTCTACCTCTAGCTCTACCTCTAGCTCTAGCTCTAGCTCTAGCTCTAGCTCTACCTCTACCTCTAGCTCTACCTCTAGCTCTACCTCTACCTCTAGCTCTACCTCTACCTCTACCTCTAGCTCTACCTCTACCTCTACCTCTAGCTCTACCTCTACCTCTAGCTCTACCTCTACCTCTAGCTCTACCTCTACCTCTAGCTCTACCTCTACCTCTAGCTCTACCTCTAGCTCTACCTCTAGTTTCACCATTGACTTCCATTTTCCTCCACAACAGGAGAGCTCATCTGTGGCCTTTTATAGTGCTAAAGCTCTGATTTCTAAGTGAACCATTCAGCAGCGAACGTTTACACCTGTGAGGAGTGGGTGTTTCCAATTGGTGTATAGAGCTTGGTATTGTGATTGAAGTTGCTTTCCAAAGGGACTGAAGATAATTTCATTTTTAATGTTGAGCCTAACGTAGAGAAATGTGTGTAGTGTTTTTCAAAATCACTATGTGATTTAGAATTGAAAAGTGTAAAGCAGGAATTCTGCTTGCAATTTTACAGACTTGGTTTCAGGGATTGGGTACAAGTTCCAATTTGAGTGTGTAAACAATTGGGAAAAACAGTAATTCTGACTATTGTGAGGAAGTGTATACTGGCTACGGCGTCTCAAGACGGACAAACAGTAGTATTGCAGTTTTTTCTAAATTTTAACGCAAAGGTCTTTTAAGGGAGTATGAGAGCACCTTTGTTTGGTCCTCGGCTCGGTGAAGGCTGAACCGAAGCATGCCGACGGCTTCAGGCGTTTCTAGTATTAACACTGTGAGTAAGTACTGTCACTTAGTAACTGAACTCCTTCTGCCCTCTTTATTAGTGCTTTGTGTGTGTGTGTCCCTCTGGGGGTTAAAGTGATTTACAGGTAGCACTATGATCTTCACTGTTCCTCTATTGGAGAAATATATCAGGTGTGCAGGGTTAGACTCCAACTGTAGTTTCACTCTCCTCACTCCCTTCAGAATGCTCAAACTGTCTCCACTACTTCTCTATTGGCCTGACTCGCACGTGCATAGACACACTTACACACACACACACACACACACACACTCAGACACACAGCTCAGTGTTGGATAGAAAAGCTGGGTGGATTTATGTGTGTATGGCTGATCCCAGAGAGTCTATTATTTCCATATGCTGCTTAGTGCATCGGCCAAATGTTGGAGCGATCATGAGACAATGGTGTGTGTGTCTGTGTGTGTGTGTGTGTCTGACTAATACCTCTCCTATTTTATGCTTGCCCTCTTAATTTGTATGACTCTCTCTCATCTCTTCTTCTCTGTCGATTATATCTCTTCAGTTTCCTCTCTCCCTTTTCCGATTCTCCATCCACCTAGTGTACTGGCCAGCCTTAGGGTTAGGTATGACATTATAGCCTCAATTGTCAATACTTGGGATCTACAGTACTGACAAGTATTTGACCCTCCCTCCCTCCGTCTGTCAGGTATGTGTAGGAGGTGCAGACTCCAGAGCAGAGCAGTGCGCTTCCTACAACAACCAGGAGTTTATGGGCAGACTGTACGACTGGGAACCTTTCACTGAGGGTAAGTTACACACACGTGCATACACATGCACACACACTTGTTAATGTGTATGTAGTTGTTGTGTATATGATTGTTTAAGCCTGCCCAATCCACCCAATCCAGAGAGAGAGAGAGAGAGAGAGAGAGAGAGAGAGAGAGAGAGAGAGAGAGCGAGCACAATTAGACCCAACCAAATCATGAGAAAACAAAAAGATAATTACTTGATACATTGGAAAGAATTAACAAAAAAACAGAGCAAACTATAATGCTATTTGGCCCTACACAGAGAGTACACAGCGGCAGAATACCTGACCACTGTGACTGACCCAAAATTAAGGAAAGCTTTGACTATGTACAGACTCAGCGAGCATAGTCTTGCTATTGAGAAAGGCCGCCGTAGGCAGACATGGCTCTCAAGAGAAGACAGGCTATGTGCTCACTGCCCACAAAATGAGGTGGAAACTGAGCTGCACTTCCTAACCTGCCCAATGTATGACCATATTAGAGAGACATATTTCCCTCAGATTACACAGATCCACAAAGAATTTGAAAACAAATCCAATTTTGAAAAACTCCCATATCTACTGGGTGAAATTCCACAGTGTGCCATCAGAGCAGCAAGATTTGTGACCTGTTGCCACGAGAAAAGGGCAACCAGTGAAGAACACGCACCATTGTAAATACAACCCATATCTATGCTTATTTATTTTATCTTTCTTGTGTCCTTAACCATTTGTACATTGTAAAAACACTGTATATATATATATATATAATATGACATTTGTAATGTCTTTATTGTTTTGAAACTTCTGTATGTGTGATGTCTACTGTTAATTTTTATTGTTTATTTCACTTTATATATTATCTACCTTACTTGCTTTGGCAATGTTAACACATGTTACCCATGCCAATAAAGCCCCTTGAATTGAATTGAATTGAATTGAGAGAGAGAGAGAGAGAGAGAGAGAGAGAGAGAGAGAGAGAGAGAGAGAGAGAGAGAGAGAGAGAGAGAGAGAGAACTCTATATACCCTTGTTCTCACAAAACATTCCCCCCTCTGTTTTTCCTCTCATTTGTCCAACATCCCTTGTTCACTTTCTTTCTCCTGCCAAGCTTCTCCTCCCATCACTGACTGAGCAGAGAGATTCCTACTGGGTGAGATAAAGACAGAGAGAAGGAGAGCAGGAGGGAGAGAGGGGACAGCGACACAAGATTAAGGGAGAGTGTGTGTGTGCGTGCGTGCGCATGTGTATTTGTTGGACAGAATGAGAGAATGTGAGAGAGTGTTGGAATGTGAGAGAGTGTTAGAATGTGTGTGAGTGAGTAGTTGTCTTTGTTTTAGGACCGAACTAGAGAGAGGGAGAGAGAGACAACTGTAAACAGAGATTTTGGGAAAGACAGAGAAAAGAAAAGAAAGAACGAGAGATGGGGAAGAGAGAGGACAATTATGAACATACAAAAGGATTAAGTGAGCGAAGGGAAAAACAGGAATGGGGGGGAGAGAGGAGGGAAAGAGAGACAGCTGTAGAATGATATCATCAAGAATTTGTCACTGTCCTGACAGATTAATGCATATGTGTGTGTTTCCGCAAGCCTGTGTGTGTGTGTGTGTGTGTGTGTGTGTGTATGTGTTTCCGCAAGCCTGTGTGTGTGTGTGTGTGTGTCTGGGAAAACTACCATGTAAATTGTCCTGAGTTCTAGTGTGTGTAAATGTGACCGCTGTATCAGTTGGCAGTACAGCCCCTCTGCTGACAGAACTATGACATCATAGAGCTACATAGACCAGGAAGCGTAGAGCTATAAAACCACTGATCTATGAGACCAGAGATCGAGAACACAACACATAGCATGTTAGAGAGGCTGGAGGCAGCACAGGGCCTCAGTCTAGTACCTGTGGACTGGAGTGTGTTGGTGCTTAACAACAACAGTAGGCTTCTGAAATTTGACCCAACAACCCACTGGTTATTGGTCCTTCTCTCTAACCTGTAGACTATCTGGCTCTATTGTTTCTCTGAATGAAGCCAGTTTTTCCTTGAGTTTTTCCTCACCAATTGTTTTTATTTAACCTTTATTTAACTAGGCAAGTCAGTTAAGAACAAATTCTAATTTACAATGACGGCCTAGGAAAAGTGGGTTAACTGCCTTGTTCAGGGGCAGAACGACAGATTTTTACCTTGTCAGCTCGGGGATTCGATCAAGCAACCTTTTGGTTACTGGTCCATTGCTCTAACCACTAGGCTACCTGCTGCCCCAAATGACCTGACCTGATCTGATCTACAGTATGTAGACTGAGGCTGTATAGCTGTGATGAGAGAGAGTCATGGTCAGGGTAGGTCTGATCTATGTGGACTGAGGCTGTATAGCTATGCTGAGAGTGAGTAATGGTTAGGGTAGGGCTGATCTATGTGGACTGAGGCTGTAGATCTATGATGAGAGAGAGTCATGGTCAGGGTAGGGCTGCTCTATGAGGACTAAGGCTGTATATCTATGTCGAGAGAAATCATGGTTAGGGTAGGGCTGATCTATGTGGACTGAGCTTATATCTATGTTGAAAGATTCATGGTCAGGGTAGGACTGGAGAGACAAGCTATCTGCACAAACAGACAAAGCCTTTCCCTGTGTGTGTGTGTGTGTGTGTGTGTGTGTGTGTGTGTGTGTGTGTGTGTGTGTGTGTGTGTGTGTGTGTGTGTGTGTGTGTGTGTGTGTGTGTGTGTGTGTGTGTGTTGGGCGTGGGGGGGTAAGTGTGTGTTGGGTATGATGTGTGTGTGTGTGTGTGTGTGTGTGTGTGTGTGTGTGTGCACTTGGGATGTTGTGTGGGTAATATTACTAACATTACAAGACCATTAATCTCTCTGAAGTAAACAGAATTAAAGTGTTTGTCTAATAAGTGTCTAGAGGCTCCATGGACACGACTGGTGTGTGTGTGTGTGTATGTGTGTGTGTGTGTATGTGTTTGTGTGTGTGTGTGTGTGTGCGTGTGCGTGTGCGTGTGCGTGTGCGTGTGCGTGTGCGTGTGCGTGTGTGTGTGTGTGTGTGCGCAGCGTACATATATTTACATGTGTATATACAGTATGTCCCTTTGCCAACAGACCACTCCACTCACTTCCTCTGTCTACATACTGGACGTCTGTGTTTACTAACTGCTGTTCCTGCTCCACACAACTCCACATACAGAATATTAACACAGACTATATACTGTATCTGTAACTGTAGTGTCAATCAATTATGCTCATGTAAATAGTTATTGTTAATTTCACTACATGCTTAGCTACACAGTGATTTATTTAATTTCCTTCCAGAATTCAGTCATGACAACAATTCATAGCACTACTAACATGGTGTTCATTCCATGCACAAAAACATCAACAGTAGAGCATCCCATGACATGTATAGTATAACCCTGGATGCTGATTGGCTGAAGCACTCCTTGTTTACTGTTCTATTTACGTTGGTAACCTGTTGTTGTGGTTTATAACCAATATACCACAGCTAAGGGTAGTGGTATATTGGTAGTGGTATACTCCGCGTTGCATCGTGCATAAGAACAGCCATAAGCCGTGGTATATTGGTAGTGGTATACTCCGCGTTGCATCGTGCATAAGAACAGCCATAAGCCGTGGTATATTGGTAGTGGTATACTCCGCGTTGCATCGTGCATAAGAACAGCCATAAGCCGTGGTACATTAGTAGTGGTATACCCCGCGTTGCATCGTGCATAAGAACAGCCATAAGCCGTGGTATATTGGTAGTGGTATACTCCGCGTTGCATCGTGCATAAGAACAGCCATAAGCCGTGGTATATTGGTAGTGGTATACTCCGCGTTGCATCGTGGATAAGAACAGCCATAAGCCGTGGTATATTGGTAGTGGTATACTCCGCGTTGCATCGTGCATAAGAACAGCCATAAGCCGTGGTATATTGGTAGTGGTATACCCCGCGTTGCATCGTGCATAAGAACAGCCATAAGCCGTGGTATATTGGTAGTGGTATACCCCGCGTTGCATCGTGCATAAGAACAGCCATAAGCCGTGGTATATATTGGTAGTGGTATACTCTGCGTTGCATCGTGCATAAGAACAGCCATAAGCCGTGGTATATATTGGTAGTGGTATACTCCGCGTTGCATCGTGCATAAGAACAGCCATAAGCCGTGGTATATTGGTAGTGGTATACTCCGCGTTGCATCGTGGATAAGAACAGCCATAAGCCGTGGTATATTGGTAGTGGTATACTCCGCGTTGCATCGTGCATAAGAACAGCCATAAGCCGTGGTATATTGGTAGTGGTATACTCCGCGTTGCATCGTGCATAAGAACAGCCATAAGCCGTGGTATATTGGTAGTGGTATACTCGCGTTGCATCGTGCATAAGAACAGCCATAAGCCGTGGTATATTGGTAGTGGTATACTCCAGCGTTGCATCGTGCATAAGAACAGCCATAAGTCGTGGTATATTGGTAGTGGTATACTCGCGTTGCATCGTGCATAAGAACAGCCATAAGCCGTGGTATATATTGGTAGTGGTATACTCCGCGTTGCATCGTGCATAAGAACAGCCATAAGCCGTGGTATATTGGTAGTGGTATACTCCGCGTTGCATCGTGCATAAGAACAGCCATAAGCCGTGGTATATTGGTAGTGGTATACTCCGCGTTGCATCGTGCATAAGAACAGCCATAAGCCGTGGTATATATTGGTAGTGGTATACTCCGCGTTGCATCGTGCATAAGAACAGCCATAAGCCGTGGTATATTGGTAGTGGTATACTCCGCGTTGCATCGTGCATAAGAACAGCCATAAGCCGTGGTATATATTGGTAGTGGTATACTCCGCGTTGCATCGTGCATAAGAACAGCCATAAGCCGTGGTATATTGGTAGTGGTATACTCCGCGTTGCATCGTGCATAAGAACAGCCATAAGCCGTGGTATATTGGTAGTGGTATACTCCGCGTTGCATCGTGCATAAGAACAGCCATAAGCTGTGGTATATTGGTAGTGGTATACTCCGCGTTGCATCGTGCATAAGAACAGCCATAAGTCGTGGTACATTAGTAGTGGTATACTCCGCGTTGCATCGTGCATAAGAACAGCCATAAGCCGTGGTATAGTGGTAGTGGTATACTCCGCGTTGCATCGTGCATAAGAACAGCCATAAGCCGTGGTATATTGGTAGTGGTATACTCCGCGTTGCATCGTGCATAAGAACAGCCATAAGCCGTGGTATATTGGTAGTGGTATACCCCGCGTTGCATCGTGCATAAGAACAGCCATAAGCCGTGGTATATTGGTAGTGGTATACCCCAGCGTTGCATCGTGCATAAGAACAGCCATAAGCCGTGGTATATATTGGTAGTGGTATACTCTGCGTTGCATCGTGCATAAGAACAGCCATAAGCCGTGGTATATATTGGTAGTGGTATACTCCGCGTTGCATCGTGCATAAGAACAGCCATAAGCCGTGGTATATTGGTAGTGGTATACTCCGCGTTGCATCGTGGATAAGAACAGCCATAAGCCGTGGTATATTGGTAGTGGTATACTCAGCGTTGCATCGTGCATAAGAACAGCCATAAGCCGTGGTATATTGGTAGTGGTATACTCGCGTTGCATCGTGCATAAGAACAGCCATAAGCCGTGGTATATTGGTAGTGGTATACTCCGCGTTGCATCGTGCATAAGAACAGCCATAAGCCGTGGTATACTCCGCGTTGCATCGTGCATAAGAACAGCCATAAGCCGTGGTATATTGGTAGTGGTATACTCCGCGTTGCATCGTGCATAAGAACAGCCATAAGCCGTGGTATATATTGGTAGTGGTATACTCCGCGTTGCATCGTGCATAAGAACCGCCATAAGCCGTGGTATATTGGTAGTGGTATACTCCAGCGTTGCATCGTGCATAAGAACAGCCATAAGCCGTGGTATATTGGTAGTGGTATACTCAGCGTTGCATCGTGCATAAGAACAGCCATAAGCCGTGGTATATATTGGTAGTGGTATACTCCGCGTTGCATCGTGCATAAGAACAGCCATAAGCCGTGGTATATTGGTAGTGGTATACTCCGCGTTGCATCGTGCATAAGAACAGCCATAAGCCGTGGTATATATTGGTAGTGGTATACTCCGCGTTGCATCGTGCATAAGAACAGCCATAAGCCGTGGTATATTGGTAGTGGTATACTCCGCGTTGCATCGTGCATAAGAACAGCCATAAGCCGTGGTATATTGGTAGTGGTATACTCCGCGTTGCATCGTGCATAAGAACAGCCATAAGCTGTGGTATATTGGTAGTGGTATACTCCGCGTTGCATCGTGCATAAGAACAGCCATAAGCCGTGGTACATTAGTAGTGGTATACTCCGCGTTGCATCGTGCATAAGAACAGCCATAAGCCGTGGTATAGTGGTAGTGGTATACTCCGCGTTGCATCGTGCATAAGAACAGCCATAAGCCGTGGTATAGTGGTAGTGGTATACTCCGCGTTGCATCGTGCATAAGAACAGCCATAAGCCGTGGTATATTGGTAGTGGTATACTCCGCGTTGCATCGTGCATAAGAACAGCCATAAGCCGTGGTATATTGGTAGTGGTATACTCCGCGTTGCATCGTGCATAAGAACAGCCATAAGCCGTGGTATATTGGTCATATACCGCACCTGCTTCATTATAATACAACTATGTTATACATTAATAACTACAGTACCTATCACATTTACATAAATAGTTCCCATATATTCATTTCTTCTTACAGTATGTAAACGCAGCAAAAAAACAAACGTCCTCTCACTGTCAACTGTGTGTTTATTTTCAGCAAATTTAATGTGCGAATATTTGTATGAACATAACAAGATTCAACAACTGAGACAAACTGAAGTTCCACAGACATGTGACTAACAGAAAAGGAATCCGTATCTGGTGTGGCCACCAGCTGCATTAAGGTCTGCAGTGCATGTCCTCCTCATGGACTGCACCAGATTTGCCAGTTCTTGCTGTGAGATGTTACCCCACTCTCCCTCCAAGGCACCTGCAAGTTCCCAGACATTTCTGGGGGGAATGGCCCTAGCCCTCACCCTCCGATCCAACAGGTCCCAGACGTGCTCAATGGAAGATCCGGGCTCTTCGCTGGCCATGGCAGAACACTGACATTCCTGTCTTGCAGGAAATCACTCACAGAACGAGCAGTATGGCTGGTGGCATTGTCATGCTGGAGGGTCATGTCGGGATGAGCCTGCGGGAAGGGTACCACATGAGGGAGGAGGATGTCTTCCCTGTAACGCACAGCATTGAGATTGCCTCTAATGACAACCTGTCTGATGATGCTGTGACACACCACCCCAGACCATGACGGACCCTCCACCTCCAAATCGATCCCGCTCCAGAGTACAGACCTCGGTGTAACGCTCATTCCTTCGACAATAAATGCAAATCCGACCATCACCCCTGGTGAGACAAAACCGCGACTCATCAGTGAAGAGCACTTTTTGCCAGTCCTGTCTGGTCCAGCAACGATGGGTTTGTGCCCATAGGCAACGTTGTTGCCGGTGAGGACCTGCCTTACAACAGGCCTACAAGCCCTCCGTCCAGCCTCACTCAGCCTATTGAGGACAGTCTGAGCACTGATGGAGGGGTTGTGCGTTCCTGGTGTAACTCGGGCAGTTGTTGTTGCCATCCTGTACCTGTTCCGCAGGTGTGATGTTCAGATGTACCGATCCTGTGCAGGTGATGTTACACGTGGTCTGCCACTACGAGGATGATCAGCTGTCCGTCCTGTCTCCCTGTAGCGCTGTCTTAGGCGTCTCACAGTACGGACATTGCAATTTATTGCCCTGGCCACATCTGCAGTCCTCATGCCTCCTTGCAGCATGCCTAAGGCACGTTCACGCAGATGAGCAGGGACCCTTGGGCATCTTTCTTTTGGTGTTTTTCAGAGTCAGTAGAAAGGACTCTTTAGTGTCCTAAGTTTTCA